>NC_046196.1:9125972-9428611 GCF_011004875.1 Balearica regulorum gibbericeps | reverse complement strand
GATTTTCATTCTTCCTGACAGGTACAGAAAAATATTTTTGCATGTGCAGCTGGCAGTTATGTAATTTTCAAACTGGAGATTCCATATTTCCCTACTATTTTTTACAGGTATCTATCTATGTCGCACACTCAAATTCACAAAGGTCATGTTAACATCTCATTGTTCCACATTATTGCAGTAACCATCGATACAGTGAAGAAATCAAGCACTAGGTGTCTTGGTATAACTGCACTGATGATTCCTTTTTTTTTTTTTTTTTTTAACTCTCCCTGCCTAGATAGAAATCAAGACTCAATTTCTTATAAAAGTGATTCATAATAGCAGCAACACGAAGAGGACTGTGCTGATGACTGATCATCTTAATATATTAAGTGTTTGCAAGGATACTGAGCTGTCTAATGTACTTCGTTATAATCAGATGATAACTCCTGCATTTAAGTACTTTAATTTACCTTGGACTACATTTCAGGTGTCATTTTAGTTCCATGATACCATTGCTCTTATGAAAAGAAATTTCAATAATAAATCAACATGAGCGTATCTATAAATTCAACAGAACAGAGAGATTAGAGAACTTTGGTATCAGTTCAATTTTCCAGTCATGTTCAACTAAATGTTTTCTACCAGGAATTGTGGAAGGGATATAGAGAATGGTTTCATTAACAACCTGTGTTTATGTATTTAAATACTACAGTGTTTCTGAAGCTATGGTCCAACAGTGGAATCTAGCCAGTAATCATTTGTTAAAACTATTCAAGGGCTTGAGAGCAGCAATCATTTATCTGAGTGAAGACTGCAAAATGCATTTTTATACTTCTTCAGGCTCCTAATGGTGTGGAAATTGAAATTTTCATTTTTGCTCCAGCAAACGTATATAATATCATTAATGATCACCTTCATTGCCTTGTTACATCTGCTTCTACCAGCGCTCAGCTAATATCTCCTGGCCGAGAACCAGCAACTCCAGTTTAAAGTAGATTTACTAAGATGTTTTCACAATCAGACTCACATGGAATGCATATTTCAGCTCCATTTATAAAACAGTCAAAAATGAAACCACAATATCTGCATCTGCTAAAATCTTAGCAAGATAGTACATGGAAATATTTGCGTGATAACACCAAGAAAAGGTTCATGACTGAGAGGATGTTTTCAGGGATGGATGCTGCCAGATGCAAGTGAACTGTATATTTAAAGGAATGTGATTCCCCAGCTAATAAAACCAGTTACGTTATAGAGTCTCAGAGCATAGCAGAAACCAGTAAACCTGAAGTCTGTTAAAGAAATATGCTTGGAAAGCAAAAATAAAAAATATTTTAAAACTAGTAAGGGCTCTTCTTTAGGATAAATATGCCCAAAACACATACGTCCTCTTTTCATATGCACACGGATAAAACTTTTATCTATATTTACCCGCTGATTGTGCAAGTAACTTCTCACAAATTAGACAACCAAGCAGTCACGCTATTAGGTAACTTATGCATTTTGAAAAACTAACTAACTACATATTTCTAGTGATTTGAATGAAAAACAATGTTGCATGACATTTCCATAAGAAGGGGAAAATCAAGTTACAGTCTCTTGAGGAAAACAGCTATTGATCTATGCTAGCTCTGCTAGCAATGTAGATATGTGGCACCCTGGGTCAAAAATGGAAAGCTCTGCTTCCATGGTTAGAGTTTTTATAGGCAACTAACACATTTCTGCAGGAGCTAAAATTCAGCTTTATCATACGTCATAAACCCTGCTCTCATAATTCCTACATCTGTGATATCTCATCTATTTTTGTAAAGACTTAACTGAGTGCATTTAAAGGTCAAAGAATTTTCACCTCTAAGTGAGATATGGATTCTTGTGTGGTAAATGAGAAAAACAGTCTAATGAGAAAAAAAACTGGCTAAGTGAGCTAAAATAAAGCCCTCATTCTCTTCTGAATTAGATTAATTGATGAGATTATATTTGCAAAGGTAAGTACTGAGGCTAGGACCTGTTCTTTAATCTTCTAGAAGAATGTGATGAGTGGGTGTTAATTACCATTCTACATGCTCTCTTCTGCTTGTAAGAGCTTGATAAGTAGAATGTTAACATTTGTTTCCCACTTACATTTTATTGTCTGCCCAGTTTCTGTATTATTCATTTTGCTGTGTTATTTTTTGAACAGCCATATTTTTAGAAAAGAGAAATACTAATGCTTTTTTCTTGTTGCTGGACAGCAGCTTAGATCAAGGACAATATTTATTTCAACATCATTTTTTTCTTATATAATGAAATGTAACTGTACTGATAAAGCTTTTTTTAATGTAAATATTTCAACTTTCAGAATTAAGATGCCTCCTTTAGTTCATATATAGCGTCAATTTTTGTCACAAATAAAATCAGACTGAATGAGAGAGTATATAGATAATATAGTTTACAGCTAAACAAGGGACAATCCTCAGCTTTATAGTTTGGACCTGTTGCTATTCATCAGTGAAGAAATACGAAAAAGACTGTTTCCCCAAGACGGTGGTACTTCACCAACACAAGAATAAAGGGCACGCGTAAATGCATCCGTGCGCGTGCTCACGCGCACACACATGCAGAATTAGCTACTGTTTTTAAATTTTTTCAAATGTGGATAAAATATTTAATTACAAATTTCACTACCTGTTCCAACATATTTTTACCATCTTTGAACTAAATTTATTTCCAAACATTTATACTTAGTGAAATGCAGGGAGAAAATAAAAAAAAATAATCAAATGAAAAATAAATTTAATGTCCCACTAGTTTACTGATGTACAAAATTATTTTACATTATAAACTCTGGTTTTTATATTGTCTAGAAAGAACAAAGAAAGCCAGGATTCATAGCAAGGATTAGTTTTACTCCAGGAAAGAGTGGTTTCAACAGAAAAAGTTGGAAGTGGGAACTGTTATGGACAATATAGATTAAGGATTTCAATAGTAGACTTTTAAAGGTAAAGAGACATCTAATGATACGTGTGTGAATTTTTTGAATTGTCCACTCTCACTGACTTAAATAAAAATGAAGCATTTAAATGAGTATCAGACATATAGGATTTGATTCACAGAACAATTTGTGGCTCACCAAAGCAGAATAGGATCGAGTCACACATTAAGTGCAGCTGACAGGAAGGAAGGAGTCCCTGACAGGTATATTCTGCTCCGCTCTGCCCTCATCTCCACACTACCTCCTTCGAGAGTGCTCTCCGACATCCACCCTAGGGTAAGTAAAATCATGTTGTTGATATAAAGGAAAATTAACCAACTCCCCACAAAGCCAAAAATAAAGAAAATGCTGGGGATTTATAGCTGTATGGATTACTAGATACAGTCCACAGGAGAAGGGGAGGGTCATCGAGCTGAGGTTAAACGAAATAGGGAAGGAAGGGAATAAACCTTCTCCTTTTAGCCTGAAATTGTATCCTACTTTCCACTTCAGGGCAGCCACAAGCGCAAGTGTGGCCCTCTCAACCCCTTCCCGCTGGTGCTCAGCCCTGGCTGTGCTCAGCATTGCAGGCAGGATGATAGTGCACGTGGCGCTGCAGCACGGAGTCACCGGAGCAGGCTCCAATTGCTCTGGGAGTGTAGCTGCTGTATCACAGGGCCAAACATCTGCAAAGTCATCCCACAGTGAGCAGCTCAAGCAGACGGTTAGCTCTAACTCAGCTTCCATCTCATCTTTCTTCTGGGATATGAACTACCCCATCCACACACCTTCCAGGGCTTCTGCGGTACAGTGTCTTGGGCAGTGGAGGTATGAACCGAATTTTTGACTGTACCATTCCCACAGTACTTCTGCTCAAAGGTGGGTGCCTTGCGGTGGCTCCCAGTTTTAGGAAGACCTCGGAGAGGCTTTTCTGAAAAGGGCTGGAGTGGAGTCAAAATGAATAATAACTTGTGCAGCCTCAGAGCACTGCTGGAGCCGCTAAGTATTAACAAACAGAATTAACATTTACAGGTTAAAGATCTGTTTGGTTGGTGGTTATTTTTCAGCATTAAATATAATTTACAGCTGGCTGATTTATGGGCATGGAGTCATTTAAGATATTAAACAGTACCTAGTAGCTGCTTCATAGCTGCTGAGCAGCTTCAAGTCTTCTGCTCAGCTCCCTGTGTCATCCCTCTTAAACAAAGGGACCATTAATAAACTGCTCTGTGCCGAACAAGAAAGGACTGAGTACTGCAGCCTCATTTCAGAGGTAATAGACTTAATAATGAACAAATGACACTGAAATAGTTTTAGGCTATTATTTTTAGTAATGTATGTGCCTTGCAATAGCTCTGTATGTGGTAAGCCCAGCTCAAGATAAACATTCCATGGTTATTCACATCACAGTCTATTTTGTTATACTTTTCTGTAAAGAGATCCAGACAAAAGCTTCCACACGACTATGTGCCAAGGTCAGAACCAGTTATTACTTAAGAAAATATTGTTGAAATCGATGAGAACTGGTGAAGGAGTGGGAGGAGGAACTGGAGCAGTAGTCTCTCAGGGTTTCACTCCACATCAGTCTGTAAAAGAAAGATACAGCTCACACTCACTCTTAGCTCTTTGTGTATTGTTTGAGTGGAATGATTTGGGGGGTCGGAGGGGCGGGAGAGAGATGCATATATCAGGTTTTCTTATAAGCCTAAAATTCTGGCAGACAGTATAAAAAAATTTGAAATTACCAAATATTTCAAGGGAACTTGGGGTAAGTATTGAGTGAACTTTAAAGCGTCTCCTGGGATCTGCACAAGGATTTACGGGAGCTATTTGAAACCAAACTAAATATAGAGATTTTGCATAGTTCCAACCCCAAGTCAGACTATGCTGGCAGTTCAAGCTGGGTTCTCCTTTGAGCTTTCAATTTTGTTTGAATCTGAAACTCTAAGCAAAACTCAGGAGATGCAAACATATGCAGACAGTTTCCCCCTGAAGTGCTAACTGACTTGTGAACCAAAACCCAGTTGAACTCCGGTCTATTTAAAATCCAGCAGGAAAACACTTAGCTCAGAACAATTCTTTATACAGTTACATACATAAAAGGAAGAAAAAATGGTAGTACAGCATCCAACCACACAAAAGTATATTTAGAGAACAATGAGAAAGTCTCTGTGCTCCACACAATACACTTCGATAGAGGGTGCCGCGTAATCTCCTTGAACATCTCTACAAGCTGTGATTTCATCTGTGGGCTGCCTCTGAAAACCAGAACATGACCAGAATCACTGCACTGCGCACCTCCATTCCTTGTACTTCGCTAAGATGACTCAACTTTAAAGAAATCTTGGGTAAGGGGCATAATGGCCATCTTCCTCCTGCTCTTGGCTGCCAGACCCATGACTTCCATGGTGATATCTCAGCTGTAAGAACAGCCAAAAATGCTGTAACACTGCCAAAGCCCTCCTTAGAAAACAAAAATAATGTTTATAATGAAAGTCTTTCATTGGAAACTGGAGATGACTTGAAACTAGGATGGTTTTATTGTGACTTGCTGGTTACATAAAGCCTGATAAGCCAAGGATGCACTAGCCACATGCCTACAGAAGCTAATGAGAAATTAACACATAGGCAGCACAGTACTAAAACTATACAAGACAGTATTCCTGCTGGGAAGGGGAGAGGACCACCAGTCAAGAACCTGTGTCTCACACCAAAGAGGACATCTGGCCAGTGACTGGTCAATTCAGGCAAATTAACAGGTGGGTGTGCGAACCACCACTGTGATTAACTGCTTACAGGATGTGTTTTGCTGTATCTGTATAGAATATTCATTTATTAGGAATGAGTCCTGGTGTCCCTTGCTCTTTCCCCCACTGTCCTCCCTATCCCATGAACCAGCAGCTCTTGTAGCAGAAGTTACACATCACCAAAAGTACTCAGATACGTTAAACAGATAAAAAAAGTTTATTTTTGATGTAAACAGCTGCAGCTATAGAAATAGGCAATCCTTATGAACACCCAGAAAGCGAGGAAAGGCCAGAGGAAACAGTGAAGATAACAGCGTTCTCTGTAAAAGAAATCCCAAAACCCGAGCTGGGATGAACTTACTGAAGAAAAAGGAATACTGGGTCTCCAGAAGGAAGCAGCAGTACAATGTCCACGTCAAGAGACAGAACAGAGACGCCCAGTGTGGGGCTTCTGAAAAATAAGCTCAGCCTTAAGGTTACTATATTCCTGTCACTACTTAGTAATCAGTGTAACCGAGAGGATCACACTATGGGAACCATCTTGTCCTCCACTACCAGTTCTCAGATGGAATCTGTCTTCAGGGCTACCATCTGAGCTACACTTCTGATGAAGGGTCTGCAACCTTAAGAACTGTTACAAAGTGAAATTCATTACCATCATAATTACCATTCCTGCGTTAACAGATGGGCAGCTGAGATTACGAGAGTGTTATTTGTTCAAGGTCACACAGGAAATCTATGGCAGAACCCTGGTTCGAACACAAGTCTCCAGAGCCCTAACCAAATGCTTTAACCGCAAAGCTATTCTTTTTTGCTCGAATAGCCCAGCTGGCACTTCTCTTGCTGAGTGCAGCAGGTAAGGGCTGACATTCCAAGTCCTTTCAATTGATATTATTAGCATATAGCAACAAAGACATGTGCAGTGGAGTATTGGCAGCCAACGGGTAAGTGATGATTATAAGATAAAGTGTTTGTGTTTCTAGCCATCTGTTTGCAAATAATCGAAATTATTATTTTTAGGAGTGCTGATTCTGTCATAGCTATATTTCTGGTATAGGGTAGCTCTCTTCTAGTAGTGGATGGCTGAGAAAAAGCATTTGCTTCTGGTAGAAAACAGAAACACAAAACTTTATATACTTCTAATGCACCCTGCTGATAAAATACAAGAGCTTTACATTCACAAATTTCTTATTAAACATAACCGCAAAATCTGCTTAACAAAAAATAACATACTGCATGAAGAGAGCAAAGGAGCAGATGACATGTACAGGAACTTAGTGCGCAGAAGATTTTGCTTTCTAAGTTTCAAATACCTTCTACCGAAATTACTGCAAAAGGAAAATGATTTCATAAGCAGTATCCCTTTCCCTCCACATGCAAGGTACCTTGCACTGCCTTGCTCTCTCTAACACTCCCACAAACAATTTAATTCCTACCAAAACAAAATGCTTGAGCGTCCAAGCAGCGTAACAGGTCCTAGTCATGTCTCCTCATTTGCTATGGGAAAGTAACAATAGTTGCGAGAGAACACCAGACTAGAGCAAGGAGGGACTGGCTGCTCAAAGGAAAGTACAAAGCACGGGGATGAAGTCTCTGTTTTCAGGCACACAGAGTGTCTTTCTCACTTGCACAAGAAAAGGCAAAGCAGAGGGCAGTTCCTCCCCACCCAAAGGAGCAGGTCAGTGAAGGAGGATAGCCTGTGGCTGAGCACCAAAGCAGGAGGGAGAAGGGACATCCCTAGCCACTGAGTTTTGTTAGGAACTTTTTGTAAAACAAAACTCCAAGACTAACTTTTTCTTTGAATATCATAGGTGTCCTCTGTGGAAGTTAGCTTAGCATTTCCTCTCAGTTACATATAAACTCTGTGCAACTATTTCATCCTACTAGACTAAGGTATCCTCTACATGTTATAACGCTATAAAGTTAGTGGCAAAAGGAGTTATACATTCTGATTTATTGTCTGCTTTGGCTGAAATCAACAAGACCATACATTAGGGGGGAAAAACCCATGCTGTCTCTATATTTATAACCTTGTCATTTAAACATTTGGCAGCCTTTCAGCTGCTCCATATGTTCACTGTATTAAGCTTTACCATAAAAGGAACTAAGAAGCAAAGTCGAAAGAAAGCTGATATTGTATGGTTTAAAAGTCTGGCAGTAAAAATAATAATCAAGGAAAATTTTCAATAACAGCCATTCGTGGTACCTCTGCTACTTCAAAGGCCTTGTAATGAAACACCGTCATCCTTAAACATTGCTGGCAGACTGTCTTCACACGAGATGACTTAGAATATGCACATCAAAGCTACTGTTAACCTCGTGCTTAACATAAATAGAAATTCTTTTTTCAGAAGGTGACATCGGAAAGAGACAAAATTAGAATTTTGAAACTGGGAAAAGTCTATACCATTTGAGGGGTTGTATAAAACAGCAAAGAAATAAACACTTTTGGAAGAAAGTTTGAAAATGGATAGCAGTGGGTCTTCCACAATCCTAATATGATAATTTACACTTATTGGAGTATTATAATATGTCTAGATACAAACTAAATTTAACAAATTCACATAATAAATACACTGTGAAGTATGCTTCCATACACATTTGTCTAATTGATATATCAGCACCTGTCTGCAGATGGGGTACCTCTTCTCCCCAAAATGTTTTCTTTAGGTAGAATTCATAGCAAATGCCCTTCTAAGACAAATATCAAGAAAAAAAACTACTCGGGTTGAAGTTTAATCTCCCATCCTTCAGATTTGTATCAGCTTTGCAGGTTTAGAAGTTTGTGGTTCTTACTTAGGAGTTGTGTTTGTGCTTTGAGATGCAAAAGACTTCTTTACCATCAGCTAATTCTACTTTTTTAGTCTCACAAGGATCCCTTTTGAAACATACCCCAACTATGGACAAGAGGCAGCTGAAACAATTCCACTTCTATGCCAGCACGTCCCCAGAGCCCCATGGTACTTCTTGAGAACCGAGGGCCTTCGTCTGTAAAGAACAAATCAGAATTGCTTCCTCTATGGACCTTTCTACTTTAAGATTGTAATCAAAAGTAGCTCGTAACATAGTTGCCATTAAACTTTATCTGTGACCACATGTAACATAAATAATCATTAGCAGGCAAGGTTGCTAATCTTGTGCAACAGTCCTTTGCTTCCTTGGAGAAACTGAGCCTGAAGCATGATCCTAACACTGCATAGATGGAAAAAAAAAAAAATAAAAAAAATTATACAATAACTTCAACTAGGGGGTGGACAGAGAGGACGCATATTTAACAAAAGGAAAATCGAGAATTCTTTTGAACTCAGTATTTTCTCCTTACTGTGAACTCACAAAAAAATTTCCATTATTTTCTGTTATTACCCACAGTGTAAGTGAAGAGTTGAAATATTGAGTTGACTTACCATCTTGGACAAGAGCTATCCAAATTCTGGTATTTAATATCCAATCATTACCCATTTCATTGCACTCTTGCTTGTGCCACTTGATGTACTTTTCCTCTGTGCAGAGCATCTCACATTGCCAAAGTATATAAGGCAACTGAGCAAGTGTCCCAAATAAAACTTGTTATAGTCATATTTAGATAATACCACCATGAAACGGAGGCAATCAACCACCACTCACTGTCAGAAGAAAATTCACGTTTTATATTAATAATAAAAAATTCCTGAAGTTTAATACATATAACAGTGGATGGTGAATCAATAAAACTGGCATATTGCAAAATTCTGCAACCTAAGACACCCAGAAATGGCTATCCAGCTCTATTAAGTGACTCAAACAAATTCCAGTTGCCTTGCCATCTATTCCCTTATTCTATGCTTTTCAATATTTTTTTTATTGTGTGAAATGTCTGATTATCATTCAGTATAATCTATGCTATTCTTTTGGCTCATTCAGCAGGTTGTTGAGTGGAGTGATGTTTTGTGAGAAACTTCTGAATTATTGTCTTAAGTGACTTATATGCAAAAAAGGAAAAAAAACCCCTCATTTTCAACTCTTCCCAATGGATTTCATCTGGTTTCTATTAATCAAAGAATTCATAATTTTGTTGACATTTACACATATTTTTTCAGTGCGATTATGGGATAGTATTTAATGAGCAAACTGTATTTGATTAGAAAATCATCACTATCATCTCTGATCATGAAATACATCAGGCAGAAGTCTGGCATGGGAAAACAGTGCTGATTTAGGACCTACGTTAAAACTGCACAGCACATTTGCAGCCTTTTCTGTTAATGGATCTGAAAATCTACCATTCTCTGTTAAAGTATCCTTAGGTAAATATCACTGCAAGACTTTATGATGTGATGTCTTATTGAGTCTTAGAATAGTTTGGGTTGGATGGGACCTCCAAAGATCATCTAGTCTAACCCCACTGCAATGATCAGGAACATCTTCAACTAGATCACATTGCTCAGTGTATCACCTGTGATCACAGTATGTGAATAGGTATTGGTACATGTGGATGTGATTCATTACTTCAAAGGAAATATTTAAAAATTAAAACACATCCAATCTTTCCCAACTTAAATCACTGGAGCAGCAGATAAAGCAAAACTGACAGATCAAAACAGTATTAATACTTATGCACGATTCATTTTTCTTTGGCATGCCAAAACACTTGAGTAAATTGTTGTTTTAAATAGTTGTAGATTCTGAAATTCAAAGTAACTTGTCAATGAAACATGAAATTTGTCAGTACTCTCATTATGCTCAAAAACCCCTCATAAATAAATAAATACACCTTCTCGATGTTAAATGTTTATCAGTCTTGCTTTTTTTTTTGAGAGAGAGAGAATGATTTGATCGTACATTAGTAATGAAAGGTGGAAAAATAATCAGAATCTAAGTAAAAATGCTTAATTCATGAGGCAAATACACAGAACAGTTTTAGTAATTAATAGAAATTCAATGTCTTATCATATTATCACTGTGAGTCACTGTCTTTCTCAGCAGGATCCAGGAAATATTTAAAAGAGATAACACACAAAATAATTCATGAGTTTGTACTTTTTCTGAAGGCATAAGAATGTGGCTGCGCTTTCAAACTGTCTGCCATTTGTTTTGTGTAATTCATATGAATACTTTCCAAAAGTTGCTAGTTTTTGAAACAATCCCCTATTGTTCATTTTAAAAAATAATACTGAGCAGCATCAGGGACAACTTACGTATACATCCCTTTGTTTAGCTTGTATGTGGACACATTTGTATTTCATTTATAAAACAAGTAAAACCCCCAAATGTATCCATCTGCTGCCTAAAATTTATTAGAGGACTTTTTGTGTGTGGACAACTACTGGTTGATGTATTTGACAAAACTGAATAGGAATTCAACTGTTACTGTGAAAGAATAAACTACATAACACAGAGAAGCTTTCATAGTGCTCTTTGCAATAAACTTACTGCTATAAAATAATTTACAGGGCAAAATTTTGGTCATGGAGAAACTCTAAATGAGACATAAGAATTATTACTGAAGTAAGATGCAAAGCGTGATTATCTTTCCCAAATACTATCTTAAAATATCAGAGAAGTGGCTTCTACATACAAGTATTTGTATCTCCAAAGCATCAGAAGTAATCTTTAAAATAACATAACAAATTGTACCAGCAATGCTAAATTCTACACTCAGAAAAGCACAAAGTCTTACTAACTTCTGCTTATGTGAATTATTGTTTTGGGGTGGGAGAACTCAAGCTAATTAAATAAGCTGATTATAACCACAAAGATGGCATTACTGGCATAAAAGGTCCCTTTTAGTACGCTTAATAGTCAAACCCAGCACTACCATATACAAACATGCATTTATGAGAAGTGGCATATGCACGCGACTGTGACGTGCCTGGGGAGTTCCAGCTCACCTGGGTGTGCCCGTAGCCGGCTGCACACATACCGCGTTCACGTAGTGCACATAAAGGAAGGCCCGCATTTCATCCCGACGCGGGCTTGTTTATTTTTTTAGCAACTTTCCAAACAGTAATGCCTAATACATCAGTACCGCAGTTGTGAAATACCATGAGGTTATAAAACAGAAAGACTGCAAGACTTTGCTCTCAAAAATTGTAATGATACGGACTATGTTTGATTCTTAATGGAAATAAACATTGAAAAATGCATACCTTCATTAAAAGACAATTATAAGCTTAAGATGCTGTGTACAACTCTTTGAAACAGCAGATCTCTCTATATTGACAGAACAACAGAAGATTTTAGATGACTCTCTATGAATAGAAATGTTAAAAGTGCATAAGACGTTCCCACTATGCGATCCAGACAAAAATAGCTTTTCCCTTGAGTTATATACTTAGTAGCACAGAATTGCAAATATAGATTGTTAGAACAGGGAGGCAATATTTCACCACTGTTTTAACAGCACAGCTTTGCCTTCTGTAAACAAAGATCCAGGGCGTCCCTACTCAATTATGCTATACAATGTTTGCTAAACATCTGCAAACCTCAGACAAAGGAATGTCTAAATTTGAAACTGTTACAGTTACATAAGTAACACAAAATCTGATGAGTGCAGATCATTATTGTACATCAAGTCCAGAACGATAAATTTCTATTACCATAAATAAAATATAAATGAGCGATAAATTGCCTGCAAGACTTTGAAAAAGCATTTGATAGGGTGCTGTGAATATTCTGATTTCTTCCTACAGTACTTGAAGCAAGAGTATTCAGATGTCAAAAGCTGAGGACCACACTGATTTGAATTTGGGTGCTAAAATGGAAAAATGCTGGATAGTGACACTTCTGTAATTGATACCACAGGCAGAGTAGAGCGGATGGTAGGCAACTATTATCTTCACGATACCTCCACCAGTGCTTACAATCAGCTTCTGCAAAATGGGTATATCTCTTCTAATTATCTCCCCTTCCTCAAACTGGATTTACGGCAATGGCACCTGTTCGTATCTGCTTTCAAATGAACCTTAATTCTTATTTCTTGTACGGTTGCTTGAAGATAATTTAAACTGCTTCTTACCCACAGGCTCTTAAATATAATCAATAGCTACTAACACCATGGACTATTAATCAAAGAGGGGTGACATATTCTTATTTGACCTTTATGAGCAAACCCTCTCAGTGATGACACTTTTCTGCTTAACATCACCATTTTGTTCCAACATTATTTGTCTTTGGAGAAACTGCAAGCCCACGGAAATCAATGGCATAAAGGACAGAATTTCATCCTTGAAGTATGGCTTCAAGATTATGCAATACAAGGCTGCAACACCTACACGTTTATAAGCAGTGAAATTACTTTTATGTTTTAACCCAACAAATAGATTAGCTTCTCAGCAGCTATTTCTGATCATCCATTTTTGACCGACCCTTATGCCTATGACTTCAGTGTATTTCCTAGAGGCTCTCATGACATTTATATACTTTCCACACTATTTTCACCAACAGAAAGTAAAAATGTATAGATATCCAAGAGCAGAATTTGTCCATCTTTTACACAGTCTTTACATATGAAAAGATTGTCCGTGCCTTTTATAAACACAAGAACAAAATTGCAAAGTGTCTAATTCTACAACTGAAGCAGAGGAATTTCTTTAAGGAAATGGCATTTGTCTAACTTAAAAATGATACGATTTCAACATATAAGTATCTTGTAGATTTAGGGCCCAATTGTTTCTGAAACAGTGTGCATTTGAGCAGTTGGGGCACATCGCTCTGTAAAGATATAGAACGAAGAAGAAATGTTTTCTTCCCTACGTATAAAAGCCATAATAGCTCATCTTTTACTTTACTTGATGATTAGTAGAACTTGTACAAGCTGTTAAGCCAATATACACTGGTTGACAGAAGTCCTTTGTTTTATTTGTTATGATATAACAAGTTTAAACAACCTCTTACAGCTAAAGATATATTACTTTGAATTATACTTAACAGCTTACTATAATGCAATACTTATATCTTACCCTATATTATGGACAACCCTATATTATATTCCATTAAAGTCTAAAGAACAATTTTCACGGCGTTACAAGGTATTAGCTTCTGAACTACAATACTTCTGCTCTTTGCTGCTCTTGAGGCAGACAGGAATATGCCCATGCAGGGTAAACTTTTTTTTTTTTACCTGAAGTGCATGAATGAAATCTTAGCATCAGATTACCACTTGGCTATGCTCTGCTGGAGAGTTATGAACTGAAAAAGAATAATATAAGCAAATTCATGAAAGAATCAAGAATTTGCCACAGTTACTCATTTGTTACTACCCTGTGGACTGAGCGACAGACTGCATCATAGACATTGGTGCACAGCTCACTCATCATTTGGCCAAGATAAAATTTATTAAAACATATCAATTAAATTACCTGATGGCCAGTATGATGTGAATTTTACAGCATTATCGCATATTATGCTATGAGTTCTCTTTATTTCCACATTGAAAATTTCAAGGTAATCACAGGAAGAAAAATAACCAACCATATAAACAAATATTATCTTTTATAACCGCAAATAGATTGCATCCCTAAAGCTGAATTACTGTGCATCTTATTCTGGATTATTTTGTGCAATTACTTCTTTGATTACTAGTGTGATAATGCTGAGATGAGTTTTCAACCTTTCAAAATTAGACCTTTATACACAAATATGTTTTGGAGAATAGTAAGTGATTTAATAGTCCATACATAATAGTAGCAGTAAAAATTGTAGCAGTCCTATAATTGAGCTAATGGAGAATCTGATGGAAAGACAAGATAACAAAGGAGAAATGATGCAGGAAAAATTGCTTCGCTTTGAGTCCAAATGGTAAAAGTAGCTTGAGAAGCCTAGAATTTCATGTGCAGTTAGTTTCAAAAATGAAAGTTTCGAATATAATAAAAAGACATTATGTAACACATGGCTAAAAAGAAATGAAAGAAGACAGGAATATTCCACCTATACCGTCATTCTTTAAAATTACTGCTATCAGGAGGCTTTCACAAGTTTGGAAAACTTGCTTGAGAAGTTGTTCTTCTCCACATAAGAAAAGTGTCTTAAAGTGCATGACATTCTTCATCTAGTGAGAGTAATTTGAAAGGTTATTGAGCATGCAAAAAATATAAAATAAAGATGCCTGATTAGAGATGACAAATTGGATGCTGGATAGCAGTAATGAAAGTAACTGTAGACAATATTCAGCAGAATAAAAAGTCTCCTGTATGATTTTCATATTAAAATGTAAAAACTCCTTTCATAATTTCTCTTAAAATTTCCAATCTTCTTTATCACTTTATCTTTTTTAATACAGTGGATCAAAGTTCTACGGCACCGGGGTCAAATCCTTCTCTTTTCTTGTAAATAATGCCATTATTTTGAAGAGACATGAAAAAGCAAATATACCACAGATTAGCCAATACATAGCCTGGTTTTGGATATTGCTTCATTGTGCTTCTGCTGAACAGTCTGAAGTCAGTTTTTGCTAACGCCAAACCTTTCGGAGGTTTGACTTCAATTTGCAAACCATATAATTGTTGCTAAAAAAATAATCATCTGTGTGCTTGCTTGGAGGGGCAGAGGACAATGGAGGGAATGAGAGGCACGTGCCAGAGATGGTGTCAATATTAATGGTTTGTAGTCAAACCATTCATCTACATCCTCAATAACATTAGCTTCCCCTAAATAAAAGGAATAAAATTTTGTGCACATATGAAATGATGCTTGTATTTGAGCTGCGGTTTTCTGTAGCACTTCCTGAGCATACAGATTAGATGCTGTTCTGATCCCACTGCTGTAAGGGGACTGCAGCACTACTCTCTCCACAGGTAACCGCGGACTACTTAGCTATGCATTTGCTGCCATAGTAACTCTGGCTGGGACCTCTGTAATTAAATATGTTGTTCCTCAAACTCAAGACGCACACGTCCTCCCTCCTCACCGGACATCTTTACACAGAGATGCCGTGCTCTTGCTGGTTTAGGCAGGTAGCACAGGCTTCAATTCCCCTAGAACGTTTCCCCAGTTCCAGGACCATTGTGCAGTTATTACTATGTGTAATGACAGCGAAAAGCGCTTTCAGGCTAATACTCTTCTAACCTTATATAACAAGAATTAACATATGGTGCAAGTTGTTCCATGGATTGGCATGGTCTCATATGGCATAAGAATGTCAGAAAACGCTTCCTCTGTAGCAAAAGTTATGCGGTAATCTTACTCTGTCACCGGCTTCAGCTTGGAAAACGTGCTGTGTTTTTCCAGAACGGGTCTCTGTACTCACCTACAGGCAGCAGAGATATCGCCCTTTGCTCAATTTCACATCTGGTTAGAAATGCAGCGTGGGGTTCCTTTCAGTGTCATATTCCAGTGGGCGACTTGTCATTGAGTGCGACAAAATAACGGAGTGTGAACAGAATACCATCTGATGTGACTTCAGCTTTAAAGAAATGGATCATTTTGATAACAGCAGGTAGAAGTAAGAAATTACCCATAAAACACCGCTATTTACTGCTACCTGAAGGTTGAAGTACTGCGTGCAATGGATGTTAGTTTGCCAGAAGCATCCCTAGTTAAACACTACAGAAATTATTGGAATACTTTTGAAACCACACTGAGGATCTAAACAAGCGAAAACATTCCAAAAAACTTCCACCCACATATATCAATACAAATGTTTGACTTTTTTTTCAGATATTTGTTTAAGCATGCATGAAAAGGAAAAATACACAACTCCACTCTAATACCACTCAAAATAGATGCATTGTATGGATTTTAAAAGTAAAAACCTCATTGTGCCTTTAAGTTAATCCTATCAAATAGCTGTGCTCTTTAGCTAACCCACCAGGATGCATCACACTCAAGAGTCATTTTATGGGCATTCATTATCACTGAGGTGAAATTTTGCCAGCCAAAGCAGCCAAGAATATAATGTTGACTATTTTTTGTGAATGAATTCAGGCGAAGATTTGCACACATAAACTTCACATGCTGGTGCATTTTATAACTGTGCTAGCTCACGTACAGGATAACTTTATTCTGCTATTCATGGACCAAAAATATTACTGAAGTGCTGGGTGGAGGGACACCGCTCATTATCTCACCCAATTTTTAGTAGAATGTGAGCAAAATAATGAAAAGCAAGTAGATAAAAATTATGCAACGTGTAAAAAAAAAGGAAAAAAAAAAAGCAGATATTTATTCCCTTTTCCTTTACTGTAACCCTCCTCTAATAAAATCACTGACGTAAGGTACACTGTGCACGACAAGCAACACTTCAGTCCATCTTGACCACAGCTGTGGAGATCTGGCCCACAGGTGTTTGTATCTGCTGGATAAGCAGTCACATATCTTTGCTAGAGATTATCCTCAGCTGCTTCACAGTGAAGTGTTTTCATGCCCACTGGCACAAATGACCAAAATAAATCCTCTTCCAAAGAGGATCACTGACAGCAGCAGAGGCGACACTGGCACGTCCATCCCCCAAATGAAGCAATAAGAAAGTTTGCGTTCCCTACAGGAATCAGAGGCAGCTTGTTTGGACTGGAGCTGCACGAGCAATAGAAACACAATATCTGCTAATACAGCAAGTGAGCGATTCCCAGAGCTCTTGGTGCAGAGGAGAGGCTTAGGAGAGAAAGGCTTCTTCAAATTCTTTGTCACAATTGCTCTCTTCACCAAATCAAGTCAAGTTGTACCAAAATACTGCCTTCATTCAGGTATATTATATGACAAGATGTTCATTAGAAATGAAGTACTTAGCACTTAGACAATTTTGAAAATTGCAGTATAAAGCTGCCTAGAGCTGCAGTGATCGCAGTAGCCATTTCTGCTTGCATTGCTCGAGCACTTTTAGAGACATGAGACATCCTTTAAAGCAGTTGAGAACTTAGGGATGTCCTTTACTGGTTTACAAGTAATGCTTAAGCATCTGCAAAGCACCCTGATCCCACCGCAAGTGTTTCAAAGTCCTGCTGCCACCAATGGACAGGGAAAGAACACTGATACTGCTAATGGGATTGCATTACATCTGCAGGTTGTTTGCTAAACCACATCAAGCAAATAAACCTGGGTAAAAGTCTCTCTAGTCTATAATAGGGCTGTATGGGGTTTATATAAATTTTTATAAGAAGATCCTTTCCTTTAATTACATCGACAAAATGGTTGGCATTTCGCATGTTAGCACCACATAAGTATATAGTATAAAATACCTTTTTGTCTTTTTTGTTTACTTATGTAGAATTCAAAAGAACACAAATGCCCCACAGTCTTAGTTTGATTTAATACCTTGAAACAAGGGAACTGGCCAATAGCATTCAATAAGTTAAATGGCCGTGAGTCACCAAGGGATATCAGTTGGAGATTTTCTGGTCTAGCACACACAATTCAATGAAAAAAAAGCCCAACAAATCTGTTAAAGAGGTTGGTTTGATTGTTTTGGGGGGTTTTTTGGTTTTGGGGTTTTTTTCAAGCTAAATTAAATACCTCTACAATTTGGATTTTACTCAGTTTAGTTCATGGATTTTTTTTTTCTTTTCTTTTTTTTCCTATACACTCAGATAACAAATAGAATGTCCAGGAATAATATTTTGAGTTTATAACTTTTCATGAAAAAGATAGCTAAAGACTACGAGCAGCATTCAGTAGTCAAAGAAGTCTGACACCTAAATCCATGAGAGCTTTTTGTGATTAACATTTCAGTGTACAGATCATTTACACTGGTTGCCTAACTATGGATCTGACCACAAAAGTCAGTGACTCATCTGATGTTTTCTCTGAACTGGAAACCCACACTGAAAATACTGGCATTATACTGTGAAGCCAATTTTAAACACTATTTCAACAGCTGCAAAATACTGAGCTTAATTTTACTAACATTGTTACCAGCAGAAAACATGCAAAGAACATCCTGAACACTGCAAGCAATTAAAGCAGCTAGTTTTGCATAATATCATGATGGTTTTAAAAACAGATTTTTAAAATACTAAGAAGGAAGAGCTCACAAATGGGTTCATTATTCTAACTTGAAATAAAAAGAAAATTTCCTTTAAAAAATAAAAAAATAATTATTAATAATGTTTCATAATTAATCTGCAGAAAGATAAGCTAAAATTTTGGAGGAAAATAAGTAGCTAAACAAAGCAAGCGTTTCTTCTATGTGTGGCTGCCATAGAGGATAAACTTACAAACTTCAGCTTCAATGCTGGTTGCATTTCAAATCCAGTTAATTCAGGTAAACAACATTGTCTACTTTGGTTTATGTCTTTGACATCTCTGTCTTCTCCTTCAGAAATAAATATTACATAATCACAAAAATTAAGTTTGTTTTTACTGTTAGTATTTCCCTCTGTGGGATACTGTAGTGTAAGACTCTGTTTATCATTTCCTGTTCACCTGAATTACTGTGACTTACTGTTTTTCAATAAAAATTGTTTGAAGGTCCATGGTACCATGATGATGCAGCCACAGTTTCTCATGAAGATGTCAGAAGGACAAGTTTCCACTAGAAATGAAAGAGCCTGCAGGGAAATAAAAGGGAATTGAAGTGAATTTTACAGGAAGCCATTCTTGCTTTAGCTGGTTTCCCCTTCATGTTCAGAGGTGACCACACAGCCTTGCCATTAGATTGATCTCTGTCGCATGTTGTATGTTTAAAATCTTTAGAATTCTGATACAGAATTACTGCACAGATGCTGGGCTGTGATGGAGGTTAATAAAAAAAGAATACACTGCCTGAAAACAGATGTTTGGATTTTGAAGCACAAATATAGCTGGCACTAGACAGATAAGCCCAGATTTCACCAAGTCTAAGGGATAAGAGACAAACATTCCTCCTTTAATCAGATTTGGTTTACTCACTAGTATTCAGATAAGATAAAAGCATAAAAGATCAAGGTCCTATCTTTTGAACCATTAATCACTGGCTTTTTATTTTCTTCTTTAATACTTGGAGCATCTGTGTATCCAAGAGAAGGCGAATCTCATATATAATATGAAACCTAGGGTTTACTACCAATTGCCTGTTTAAAAAATAAGGTGATTGACAACAGTTATGCATAGAGTTGAGTTTTAATGACTTTTCATGAAAATAATACCAACTAATTAAAAGCCACTAGTATATATATTCACCTCTGAAGTTTTGAAGATGACATGGCTAATAGACAAGGATGGGCTACAACTACCAAGAAGTTTTCTTTCAAGTACCCACTACATTTCCTGGCTACGAAAGAAAATTAACCTGAAAAAGTGAATAATTGCAATTAAAATTATAATTAATAAACATTATGCCAATGTTCTTATCAGTCCCCTTCACATAGAACTTTTTTCCACTAGCTAAAGCAAAAAAGCAATTAACAGCAATTATGGAATATGCAAGTGAACATCTTATGATGTCAATACTAACAAGTTTTCAAGATCATCATCATTGACCTTAAAAATAAGCAGAGACATTGTGACGCCATCCACAATTCACACAACTCTGTCCAAATTAAATGAGATTTGGGCAACGTGCTGGAAAAACAACTCACTGAAGGGGTGTAAGCAATGGTTTTCTCATGGTGTGCAGGATGATTGAAACAAAAGTGAGTTTCTAAAATACCCATAATGTGAAAGCATTAAATTAGGTTTCAGCTAATGAGGGAGGAGGAGCTGATTTTTTCGTCACTTTCAAGTAGCAGCTTCACAGATTTATTTTTAATTTTCAACAATTTTAATTTTTTTTTAATTTTCAACAATTGTAATATAATTTGCAAAATTATTATATAGAAAACTACATGACATGAAATTCATAATTTGTGACATTGATAAATATAAAGACTATTAGTTAAATGTCTATGTGCTAAGTGAATGCTTGGGAATTGTATTTTTACACTTTCAGCAAAGTGCAAAAATTAGAGGACACTGAAGTAAGCAGAAGTGCTATGTTACCAGTGTTGTTATGCAGTTGTGCTGTTACTACAAAAAAAAAAAAAAAAAAAGGATAATGAATCATTCAAGGTAGTATATGAATGTAACACCAATACTGCCATTGCACGCATAGGTACATGTTATAGAATAACTACTGTAAGAGTGAACATTCTTCAAGCTCAACAGATTGCAGCAGATCGATAAAAGAGAATACCACAGTATTTTCAGTATTCTCTATACTATAATGATATTTTATGGAAAGCAAATAGCAGGATTTTACGGATGGTCAATGTAACCATTTCTTATTGATACATTCCATAAGCTACAAGAAAAATAAGGAAGCTCAGAAGTTCATTCAAACAAATATGTTTTGTCAGTTTATTCCAACAATTACAGCTCCCCAACCTTTGTGCCATCTGTGTATACCACACAGGAAAACTAATAAAGTAGCTGCTGGCTTGGAGGCTGTAACATTTTTTAGCTGGTGGGGATCGCCTCCCAGTGAGGTCTACTGGGCAGATGCAGTGTTTGCTTTTCCTTGGGTTGTGGGGCCCACTTCTTTCTTCTGAGAGTCTATAGAAAGACACATGGTGAAATAATAATTTATTGTGCTAAATAAATGAGAAGCAAATCTACTGACATTGGTATGGAGCAGATAACAGTCAACCACAACTCTACAGTGAATGACTGCAGTGCTTTTGAATGGAGCGGGGTCCTGATTTTCTCAAGAATCAATTCACAAGATTTTCTTCCCCATGTCTGTTTCTAAGGAGGTGACAAGTATGAAATCAGTGTCTAACCTAAAATCGTAATAAGCATTCCCTGCTTGAGGCCTGACCCCAAACCAGCTGTAACATCCAGTTGGTGTCGAGTGAGCCGCTAAGCCCGAGGCAGTGGCTGCCTCTCAGCAGGTTTTACAGCACAAAGGGGGTGTAAAAGCTGGAGTATCCACCCCATCTATGCTCTGCTCTGCCTGAGATTACCAACCTAAAAGCCTGAAGTTAGACTACTAAATGAGTATTTAGTCTTGTTCTGTTTTGTATCATCTACTTTATTTAGGTGCCTCTTGCTAGTATTTCTTATGTCTATCAAGAGCAGATTACTGACAGACAAGGTCATATCACAGTCCAAATACCAAAGAAAGTCCTCTTCTAGAAACCTCAGGGTTTCAGGACCCCACAAAGGCTTTTTATCCATGTAACTTCCTGTAGAAAATGGAAAGAGAAATGTATAGATAATGGTCAGGCCATAAAAAGAAAAAAAAAGAAAAAAAAAAAAAGAGGGACAAACCCAGCAAAATAGCTGATATACAAATGGAGAAGGATGCTAACAGCTCCCCTAATGCTGCCCTCCTTCAAACAGAGCTGCTGCCAGCATAGCCCTCAGGCAACCCCAACAATATATGTAGCTGTTTAGCTTGGCCATTTCTCTGGCTAACCTGCTTGTAATTAGGCACTTTTTGTGGAGATCACATTTCCATGCCACTGGCCTTTTTTCTCCCTTCAGTTTTTCTTTTATATGTTCCATATGATTTAATGAGGTAGTACCTTTTTTTTTTAAAAACAAATTAGGTGTTAGAAATTAATCATCCACAGCAGGCCTCACAGTTGTCAATGCTTTGTCAAGAAACCCTCAGTTCTTATAAACAGTGATATGAAATCCAGCAAGAATTTTCGGGATGTGCAGTTCTCTCTTATATGCTAGTCTGAATTTTATTCTCATTTGCATTTCTCTAAAGAAGTCTCATGACATAGTTATTGAGAATAAGCAGGAGTGTGTGGTTGAGCAACCTCATGCACGCTCTCTGGTGACCCCCGAGATGCGGACTCTGCAGGGATGCTTGAGCAGGACCCAGCTTAGTGGGACAGCCCGGCAGCATGGGGAGGGGCTGCACGGAACTGGCACCCTCCGTGCCCGGATGGCCGCCGGCTCCCAGCATGGCCGGGAGGGTCGGCCCAAGCAGCAGCATCCACAGAACACTGGCTATAAGGTACATGGCCGCCAACCCAGCAAACACAAACCCCAACAGAGAATGAATAGTGCAAGTCAGAAATAGGGGACTTTCCTAGGAACTTCTTATCTTTACCTGCAGTGCAGGAGGTTCAGGGTACAGGTGCACTGCTGTCAAGCTGAGTTTGCCTGCAGTGACGGTCACAGGTTGGAGCTGAAGAACAGCTATCATGTCCACACAGCCTATATTTCAGATTCATTCCAAATGGCCAGTATTACTGATCTGAAATCATAGCTCTCATCGTAGCCTTCCTCCCCAGCAAAATTTAGAGTTGTGTCTTAAAGCATGTTTTATTTCTAGAGGTATCTCCATCCCACTTCTGGTTAGCCAGAACACGATCTCATAAAGACATGTCCCTGGCTAACACTGGAGGAGAACTGGTATGGTGCATTAAGTCACACTCATCCAACATTTCTTTTGAGGCTAGATCAGTAAAAGAGAGATCTGCAATCTCTCTTATATATGGTTATATTTGATCTACTACTCATGAAAAAAATAAAGTACATAAGCCTTCTAATCATAACAATACTTTCAGAATAAAAATATACATAGTAGAACTACACAGCTTCAAATTAGTAAACCTAAATATTTACTTTACACAACCTGTTATTTAATATACTGTGCACAAGGAAAATATTCGGTTTAGAGTTGTGCTCATGTGTCATCAGAAGGAATAGGTAATACATATCATTCACCTACATATCATTCACCTAGCTACTAATGTAGCTAAACCTGTAATTTGTAAACCTAGGAAAACTCAGTATAAATTTCACCAATCCCAAGTATGTATATACATGATCCAGAATTTTTTTTAAACTGAATTAATTGCACACTTTAATGGACATTACAAATGGAATGAAATACAAGCCATATATTCATATGCAAGATATTACACTAAAGTTCTAATTCAAGGAATGGCCTAAAAAGTCTAAATTAAATCTGACAAGTCATTCTTTCCTTATATGGATTTTCTGCATTAATTTTGAACTTTCATGTCTCTGTTTTTAGAAGCTTCATGAGGTATATTACCTAAATGTAACTTTTGATGTTGCATTTCTTTCAAAATATGATTCATCAAAGAGTGCACAAATATATTTATTTTTCCTATAGTATTTTAAGAACATGCTCTTGAAGTGAGGATTTCTCACTAAAATAGTGAGAAGAGAAATACTATTTATTTTAGAAATAAAATAGAAGAAAAAATTTGCTTAGATTATGTTTTAATATTGGTGTTTTGCATATGGTGAGTGGCATAAAGGACATTTTAGAGAAAATGGGTTAAAATCACAAACGTAACATCCTAGACAGCCAAGGCCAAAACTCTCTTGACAAATGTTCAGATTAACGCAAGCTATGACAGACAGTCAGGTTAGCCAGATTCAGCATAAAGTATTATATAGAACATATGTACACTAGAAATTAACTGCAAACATATAATCAAGAGTTTTCTGGTTTGGCTTTTCTTTGTGGTTTCACATTCGGGTGCAAATTTTCATTGTATATTAATACATTGAGTGGCAACATGACTTGAACCATATATAAGACAAGCCATACTGGAAACTGAAGTCAGCCTTAAGTTCACAAAAAAATGAATAAACCTTCACTTAGCTGTCAAAGTTAGTCCTAGTTTAAAGTTTCCTATTGTAATCCCTCTCTGACACTAATCTAAATATTTTAATTACTTGCTCTGTTAATAGCAGCTTACAGGCTCAGAGCAGTGGACTATACACTCCAGTATGCAATGCTGTTACTTCCTAAATTAGAAAGCAATCCTCTGATCTGCATGAAATTAAATTTATTTTTAATGAAATTTTAACCAAAATCTTTCATCAGGGATCTCATACATTGAAAGTTTTAACTTCCTAGCTTTTCTCTAGCTTTTCCAGCATACTTGCATTTATCTTTGTCTCGTAGAAAAAATGTGGTTACTAAATTGCGCATTATCTGACTGCATCACCCCAGATGTTGGCTATCTCCTTTCTACCTTATCAAAGTCAAAATTACAGTTCTTTCCTCAGCAATCTTCATAAATTTGCACCTTGCTACTTATGTTTTCTGCCTCTTCTAATTTCAAAATCAGGTCTGCTCCCAGCTTCAGCTCCTCTCATTTATTTTTCCTTTGTAAAACTTCTTGGTACACTGAGTCAGCTGCACGAAATTGGTTAATTTCTGTGCCTCTAAGTTTCTCTCCAATACAGCCAACATAAAAACACTGAAATATAGGTGACATTTTATTCTGGGCCTCTCCTTTTATTTCTAGACTGCAAACATCAGGATTTATTGGATGTTGCCAAACACATTTTAGGTGCTACTGTAAAACAAAATGATTCATTGATTCAGCAAACACTTACCAGCAAAATGACTTTTCATAGCGTTTTCAAATGACTGCCTCTCCATCAGGGTGAACACATACTAGGAAAAGCATTGAGAAAACATACAAAATATTGTATACTACATGTGCACATGCACAGACACAGACATTTCATACTTAGAAAAGCACAGACAATTGGGTATCCTCAAATGACAGGCTACTGAGGAATGCTGCTGTATGACATTCTAGGGTAACAGTCTCTGATTCACATTTCTCTAAGACAGGAATCAGCAGGCCATTTAGCGCATTTTCAGGGAGATGCATTCCTAGCTCAACAGGATTGCTGGTGATGAAGCAACATCGTGATGTAGATAGAATTGATTTACCTATTAATAACTGAGCTAGCTGACATTTCTTTGTAGTGATCAGCTTTAATGTATGAAAATACATGGACTGTGGAAGCAAAATATGAAGCAGAGAGCTTAATGACTTGTGTTTTAAAATCTAGCCTCTTGTTTCTTCATCAATGTTTGATATACAGTTTGTTTGTGTTAATTTCACTTGGGTTAGCTAATAAATTACTTTCATTATTGCCATTGCCATCCAATGATAGACAGAGTAAAACAGGACATGTGGCAAGAGATGAGACAGGGAGGAAGATGAGGATGCAAGGCAAAGGCCATACTTCCAGAACACAGGAAAAGCTTTTGTGTGCTCCGGTGCAATGATGTACAATCATATAACCATAAGGTAAATAGCTACTAATATTTCCTAAACTATTAGCTCTTTCTCACACAGTGTCCCATTCCCTCGATGAGGTTACCAATCCTATAATAGACCTGCAAACTAGAATTTGTCAGACCACTTAGCCTGCTGAATTTGTCAATTCACTTTTCCTGCAATAGCCAGCAGCTGATTTTCTATTTTTGCTAAAGCTGGGTTCAGCTTTCTTCGCAGTGAAGGAGCGGAGCTGTGTGAGCCAGCCTGCAGCCAGTCCTGGAGCGGTGCAGGATGAGCACTGGAGCAGCCAAGCAGGGAGCTGGAAGCCACTGCTGCTCCATGCCTGTCAACGAGCAAAGCAGGTTAGACTTGGTCCTATTTCCTGAAATTCACTCATTTTCAGTGAAACAGACTCCAACACCATAGAATCATTTCAACAAAGTCTTATTTTGTGCAGCAAAGACTGTAATAAATGTTAAACTGACTATTTTCAAGACTTTCAGAGGAGACCGAGTGAATTTAGAGTGAAAACACCTCGACTTCCAAACCTGGTTTACATGTGCAGGAATATAAACTACATTAAAATGCCTAACACAAAGCTCATTCTTCCATAATTCAATTGCACAGTCATAGAGCTGCTAATCAGTAGTTTACTGGTCATAAAAAAATGGCTATTAACATTGCAGTAGTAGATGTTATTAAAGTAATAAATATTCCACTTACAATGCTTATGTCTCACCAAAGTTTAAGACTGTTTCAAAGATCAGATGTCTCATTCTTCGGTCTGCTGTTGCAGCGTAAAGGGATCTTGGTGGAAAGTTCTGTTTTTTCTCTGCACAGAAACTTCGTTGTTGTTGGAGTTTGGTACAGTGATGAAGGAAAACAGATCACGGATGCTGACTGCAAAACTGTAACTGAAAGTAAAGAGCTTTCACTTCTTTCTCTTTGGGAAGTTGTTCTTCCGTTGCACAATTCGGGGACTCCGAAAGTAAAATTAAAAAAGAGCAGCACACAAGTTTCAGCTGTCCATTTAGTGAAATTTTGCCTTCCCAAATCTATCCTGGACTTTAGAAACACAGGGCAATCATGACCATAACAATATTTTTCCAGTTATGAACACAAGTCACTACTATCCTTTCATATATATGTATATGTATATAGCGATGGAGTATTAGAGTACTCAGGATGTGTGAGACTCGGATTCAGCTCCTTCTCAAGGGGATTGAAACTCGTGTGTGTTGCAACACACGCACACAAACACAAACAAGCATTTGAAGAGGACCCTAAATGTATAATTAGGAGATGAGTACCTATCTCCTGCCAATGGTGCCAAAGGGATTACAGCGTAGAGGTGCGAGAGGAGAAGGAGCCATAGCCCCTCTTGTGCCTTTAAAACCAGCAACAGTTGTCACTGCTTCCAGTGGAGAGCTCTGTTTTGCAGAACTGAGGCATGTGATTGCCAAAAACTCCTATTTGAATTAGTCCCATAGTGAAAGTCAAGTTGGAATGACTAGGTTGTTTTCAATTCGGTTTTGCTTACAGTATGAGATAGTCATAGCCTGTCCAGCCATCTCAGGTCTGTAATGCTATTGCTATGCAAAAGCACAACTGCTTTTTTCCCTGGAAATTTTACAAAAAATAATAATAAAAAAAATCAAGTATTGCCAGCATGTGAAGATTGAAACAACTTTAGAAGTATTCAGTACTGAAATGGCTAAATTCCTATTCGGTCATTTCTGGATCTGATTTAATATCCACACAATAGCAGAAATAGAATAATTTATGGAACACACCATTAAAGATGGGGAAAATGATGTGTGACAAACACCCAAAGCCTGATCATTTAATCTGATGGAATGTATTCCAGTAACCAAATGCAAGTTGCTGAGCCGTTGTGTGTATTTCAGCCAGATTAGAAGACTGTGGAGTTCATCGTTTCTAATTTTTAAAGTAGATTACAGCCACCACATCGTTAAGACCTTACAATTATATCTGAACAATAAATTATATTATTAATAGGATGGTTATGGCCTGTGAGTATTAGATATTGTTGTTTGTGATTTGCACTTAAAGAGGGATTTTAATCAAGTTTACCATTCTCAAAAAGTCTGTTTTGCATTTAAATAAGCATCCTTAAAAATTGATCTGTTTTGCTCAATTATACAATGCCTCATTCTGAAGCCTAGGAGTAATTTGTTATACAGACTCTGTGAGCAAGGAAGATGTATTGCATTGTACTTAATCTTATCAAATTTCTGCTGATTTTTGATGACAATGTCTGTTTATCATAATTATTATGAGTTGTCTGGGTTAATAAAACTTGAGAAATTATGTTGGAATTAAACCAGTATGGAACGTTAAGCTGTCCTTCATGGGTCTATGAAGCCGTTTATTTCAAATTGTCTCTTGTACCACCATTGCTAAGTAGTTCAAACATATAAAAATTCAATTTTTAGGAATCTATATGTGTTGGGTTTGCATGGCAAGGTTTTGGTAGCTGGGGGGGGGGAGCTACAGGGGTGGCTTCTGTGAGAAGCTGCTAGAAGCTTCCCCTGTGTCTGATAGAGCCAATGCCAGCCGGCTCCAAGACTGACCCATCGCTGGCCAAGGCTGAGCCCACCAGTGACAGTGGTAGCACCTCTGGGATAACGTGTTTAAGAAGGGGACACAAAAAACACCAGGAGCAATTGCAGCCAGAGAGAGGAGTGAGAATATGTGCGAGGAACACCTCTGCAGACACCAAGGTCAGTGCAGAAGGAGGGGGAGGAGGTGCTCCCTGCAGAGATTCCCCTGCAGCCTGTGGAGAAGACCATGGTGAAGCAGGTTGTCCCCCTGCAGCCCATGGGGGATGATGGTGGAGCAGAGATTCCACCTGCAGCCTGTGGAGGACCCCATGCCAGAGCAGGTGGATGCTCGAAGAAGCTTGTGACTCCATGGGAAGCCCACACTGGAGCAGGTTCCTGGCAGGACCTGTGGCCCTGTGGAGAGAGGAGCCCACGCCAGAGCAGGTTTGCTGACAGGACTTGTGACCCTGTGGGGGACCCACGCTGGAGCAGTTTGGTCCTGAAGGTGTGCACCCTGTGAAAGGGATCCATGCTGGAGCAGCTTGTGAAGAACTGCAGCGCATGGGAAGGACTCACGTTGGAGAAGTTCATGGAGGACTGTCTCCCATGAGAGGGACCCCACGCTGGAGCAGGGAAAGTGTGTGAAGAGTCCTCCCCCTGAGGAGGAAGGAGCTGCAGAGACAATGTGTGATGACAGACCACAAACCCCGTTCCTCATCCCCCTGCACTGCTGGGGAGGAGGTAGAGAAAACTGGGAGTCAAGTTAAGCCTGGGAAGAAGGGAGAGGTGGGGGGGGAAGGTGTTTTAAGATTTGGTTTTATTTCTCATTATCCTACTCTGATTTGATTGATAATAAATTAAATTAATTTCCCCAAGTCAAGTCTGTTTTGCCTGTGACAGTAATTAGTGAGTGATCTCTCCCTGTCCTTATCTCAACCCAGGAGCCTTTCATTAGAGTTTCTCTCCCCTGTCCAGCTGAGGAGGGCAGTGATAGAGCAGCTTTGGTGGGCACCTGGAGTCCACCCAAGGTCAGCTCGCCACGGTATAATTTGTATTATGAACTCTTGCAGATGAAAATATTTTCAAATATATTATAATATTGGAAAGCAGGTATATTTTTTGATAGAAATTTTTGTTTTCAGTAAAAATGACCTGGTCTTCATTTGCATTATGCTGTGACTTGAATAAAATAGCTTCTTTGCCTTAGTGCTCACCTGTAGATAACTCTTTTATAGTGCAAAGGAATTGCTTTATTCATTTAGAGTCATAACTACCTTCTACATTGTGAGAAGTATTTATAACCATTTTCTGTACCGGTTCCATACCATACCATCATTTTTAAGAAGTGTTTCCTACTGAAAGTGCATTCAGTAGGAAACTATTTCCAAAACTAACAAGAAAAAAATCTTTAAAAATGTAAATCTTGATTTAATATACCTTTCAGAAGATGCAAAATACAAATGACTGGTTTTATTTTAAAAGAATTTAAAGCACTCACTTTTTAAAATTAGACAAAGGGCCTTTTGCGGTCTGAAGGAAAAGCCTGTGTTTGCCACATTCTTTGACATAGAACCATATTGATTTGCTTTAGAATTAAATCTGTAGGCGGTGAGCAAGTTTTCAATCCAAAGCCAGGTCAATGACACTCCAAAATAACAAGAATGCCCACAAAACTATTGCACAGTAATGAAATGTGGACAAAACACACTTCACATATTCCAGCAGGAACAATAAAGGCACATGAAATTCTCAATTAAAAATGGGAATAAAAAGATTCAAAGAAGGTTGAAAAAACTATTCGATCAGCAGTGCATGTTTTCTCTTTGAATACCAACAGTATTCCTGACCAGGCTAAAGTCCTGCTTCTATCATTAGTGAGGCTAAAAAGTTTGGGATCCTCTTTTTTTGGCTCTGATTATTTTGTGAGCATTCTCACATCATTCTTCAGGTCTCTGTTTATCAATAATAGCACCGGTCATCTTCAGAGATATGGTATGAGCATGAATTTCCAGGATAAGGCACATGAGCTTTCCGATAATAGGCACAATGAAAATGCAGCACTATTTCTGCTGCAAGAACAACTCTGGAGTTAAAGAAATCAAGAGACAAAAGAGTGTTAAGTAAGTTCATACTAAAGTCAATAAACTATATAATGACAAGAGTTAGTGTTGTTTATTTCACAGTTCAATATAATGTAAGCTTTTTGTTGCTCAAAGGGGGACTTTACTGATCTTTACAGATAGACTTTATGGTTTATTTGTCACCATGAGAGTCTAGATGTGTCTGTCTCAGTTTCTGCTCAGGAATGCCTGGACCATACACGGTCCGTTTTCATATCAAGGAGAAGAAAAAAAAAAAAAAGTCTAAAATTCCTGTATCGAAGCAACTTTAACTTGTTAAGATAATTGTCTTGCAATGATTGATCTAGTCATGTCAAGATAATAAGGTTTTTATGGTCCTGAGGAGGATTTAATCTAATTTTTGGAGGGATTCTGATCTCACTGTTGCTGCTTTATCACTTTTAATCTCAACACTTTTATTTGAATTTGCTTTGCAAAATTCAATATACTTTTAGTTGACAGCTGAAGACATAGAATAGTCTTTTTACACTAAGTTTTCCTGTGTTGCAACTGTGTTTTAAATCTTGTTATCATTACTCTGAACAAATCCAATTATGTAGTTATTTTGCTGCTTTAGACAGAGAATACTCAGTATAATTTCTCCAACACAATAAAAGTACCTCTTAAAGAAAAAGTAGTAATCTCATTTTGAACAGAAGGCAGCTGTTAATGGTGTCTTTAATTATTTGGTAGAGGATCATTTGTGATTTAAAGAAAAGATATCTAAGACTTTGTGTTATTCTTCAATAAAATCTACTTACAGTTTTATTGGTTCAGTTTTCTAACTATATGAGGGTAAAAAAAAAAAAAGTCTGCATTTTAAAAAAATATTGTTTAGCAATGTCTTCCTGAAGTCTCAGTTTTAATAAGACAACACCTTTTTTTTTTTTTTTTAAATTCCTTAAGGCAAAATGGACAATTACCTCAAATCTGGTTAATAGATAACTCATAAACTTTTATTTGTTTACACTGATCACAGTGCTCTAGGCACCAACATATGGTGTGGGGGGAAAAAAAATGCACCACATAGTTGAACCGAAACCAGAATAAAAACACTATATCAATTGAAAACAATTTGGGGCAGGAACTGCCAGAGGTGTCACACGTGCCCCGCAAGGTGAGTCCCAGTTCACCAGCCGGTATTGTGGCCAGATACATAGCAAATAATTAAATGCAATCATCTGCAATTTGTCCATTTCCTTTCCCTCCCGAACACAGCCCCGTGGACCGATGTGCTGCTCCGCAGGGTGGGACCCCTCTGTCCGCGGGAGCGTGCGTCCCTGCAGACGGCTGCTTCTGCACAGTTCTGCCGGTCCGTAGCTGCACAGCTCCCCGCGCCACGGCTGGCAAAGTCCCCTGTGCTCTGCCCGACAGCAACTTGTATCTTCTCCCCCAGAAACAGGGAAAAGTACTTAGTCTACTCTTCTTCTGGGATTGTGTTATTTGTTGTATTTTCTTTTTGGCTCTATCCTCTTTGATTATTTTCAGTTCTTAATCTTATTACTTCACACTTCTGTACAACTGAGCTGAATAAGCTACTTATCCATCCTCTAAGCTGAATCTATCCAGATCATTTTGAATGTATTTGCTCTGTTCCTCTGTATTTACTTTATCCTCCTTTCCCAATTCTATGTCATTGGCAAATTTAGGTCGGTAAAGTATAAAGTAAACAAAAATGGCCCTAATACTGTGCTTTCCAACATTCCTCTTAACTCCTTCCTGACCTATTTTTTTATTTATAATATTTGCTCCTTCAACCAAAAGTAATTCCTTGGGAATTCATATGCCCTTCTGTAAAAGAACGCTTGCCTTATTTGTAGATCAAATACTTCTCCTAAAATCTACTTTAAAATAAGCACCAAATTTCTCTCTTTTTCATCACCTGTATATGTACTGTGATATTCTTCAGAAGACAGACAAAAGCCAGTAGTCGCAGAGCACAGCATCCTATGCCGAACTCCAACATGGGTCTCTTTTTGGTCTGGGCTAATCACTTAACCTCCCTTGACACTCTCCCAGGAGAAGAATTCACCATTTTGAGGATTATTTTTTGCTAAGCACTTGCAAGGTTCTGCAGACATAGTTAACATGTCATGCAGAAGCACAGTGTCTGTATTCTTCAACCTTCAAATGCATTTGTTAACATTTTTTTGGCTCCTGATTGCTCGATACATTCTCATTTTCATTTTTTGGTCATTGATATCCCCTGGTTTTCTCCTTCTTAAATAAAACATTCTCCCCTAGGTGATACATAGTGAGCCAGTAGAAAGGTGCTGTCATTTGCCTTGCTGTGACATGTTTTAGAATGTTCTTTGTGAAATTCTCTGGTATTTTCAAATATCCAAACTATGTTATATAAATATATTTCCAGTGCAGCTCTCAAAATACATAAAAATATTTGTTCTAAATGAACATATATTTTGTTTTTTTCAGAATGGTGTCTTATCTATAACAATGTTCTTAATTCTGCCTTCTAATATGGGATTTAGCACTGAATGCAATAAGTTTTTCTGTGTGAGCAAAAACCCATAAGGGGATCAGGTGTGCGGTTTCCAAAAATAAATTTTATGTCTTACTTCTTCCATTCAGTGTACTCTGCTGAGAGGTGCAATCACCAATTTGCATCGTTTTTTTCCTTCCTTTTGGTCAGACTCCTAAGAGATCCTTGTACTATTCATAATCTGAAACATCCAGACTGTACAGGCTGTTTTTAAGAATGAATCACGTATCAGGCCACACAGCCTTTTGGCACAGAAACTTCCAATCAGTCAATACTTACTGGCTTATTTATGAGCTTTCCTGTGCACCTGCACATCAGATAAGTAAGACGGAAGGAGCGCTCTAATGAGGATTATCCTTGCTACCAAAGTTTGTTTTTAAGGGGAGACTAGTGGCCCCTAATTTGTTATTCCTGGAGAGTAATAGTGTGACACTTGGTTGACACACAGACGGACCTGGCTGCGTCCCCGGTATGCACGGGCAGTGCTGCAGAAGGATGCTGTCCACATCAGAAAGCGTGGCCGGCACTCACGTTTCTTCCAGCACAACAGGGAAGCATGAAATGGCTAGTTGCTACCCTGCTTGGTGCATGAAAAGACATCCCTCTTTACTGCTTTGAGGGATAGCTAGAATGACCCCAAATTCCTGTGCAGGAGCAAGGGAGTGGCTGGTCCCTCTGACTCCTACCATGCAGGTCCTCAGTAGATCCATTACTTTCATTTTTGCAAATAACTCCAGCTATCTAACTTTCTCTATCACAATTAAATAAAAAAAATATCTTAAAAGCTATTACATATAAGCCCATGCTGTGTGCCCTTATACAGGGTGTAGGATTAAAAGAAAAAAATTCAGGGCTGCAAACATCAGCAGATCTGACTGTTCAGTGAGAATGCGTGCAACTTGTAGCAACTTGGCAGCACTCTCCATTTACTGTATTTACATGTGTCTAATCCCTGGGTTATCAGTAAAATGTGATTCAGCAGCAGCAGCACAGGCTACACATTCATGTAGGTATTAGCAAGAGCCTGCCTCCTTGTTCCAATTTTTTTAATTATAGCAATACCCCTTTTCTGCCTTTTATTGCGTGGAGGTCGTCTAGGTACTTACTGTGGAGTACTTTTAGATGGTGAGAGCTTTCAGAGGTGTGAGTGGCACAAATGAAAATACAATAATCCCAGCATACCTGAATGTTCTCTTTTGGGATGCTCTCAGTAGAGAACCTGCTTAATAATAAAATAATCTTGTGGATTACTTGCTTATGTGCAAGGTTGTTGGGGATTTTTTTGTGTGGTTTTTTTATGGCGTTTTTTTATTGTAGTTTTTTGAATGTGCTGGAAGAAATGGTGGGAAGCAGAAGCACTGATGAAGATTAAATAGAATAGAGCTGACTATGCAGCAACTCTGGAGATGCTAAATCCTCTTGGTGGTGGTTTACACAACCAGGGCAGCAATTCCCCTCCACTGCAAGACTCTAAATTGCTTCATGCAGAACAGCTGAGGGGGTCACAGTCTTTTCTTGCCATGCTGCAAACCCACATTCCTTTCCTTTCCCTAACAAATAATCATTACTTCTTGTTCAAGGGCCTGGTTTCTCTCCTGAAACAGCTATATATATATTTTAAGAGGCAGAGCAGATCCTGGACATGGCAGGGCTTTTCACAGAAAGACCAGGGGGCTGGTTGGATGCAGTTTATCTTAAAGAAAGTGAAGGTATTATGGTACATAAGGAAGTAACAGATGGACTTCTGATACTTAAAAGGCACAAAAGCATTTGTCACAAGAAACCCAGAGAAATGCCTTTGGTGAAAGGGTACTCCCTAGACCTTGGTTTCCTTCCAGCCTGCGCCCTTGTGGCAGCTGTCATTTACCGGCTGAGCTTGGGGTTGATCCTTGCAGACCCTGGGTGCCCTGCAGCCTTACGCGGCCAGCGGGACGTTCCCAGCAGCAACGGAAAGATGCTTCATGTCTCCTGTGCCTGCTCTCTCCAGGCACTCATCAGGTTGGCAGCAGATGAATGTGTCAGCCTTGGTAACTTCGCTTCTGGGCACAGCACTGGGCACAGGACATCCATCTGAAACTAATATATTGGATAGAGGAAAAGAGGGGAAAAAAATACATTATTGGTGAGTCGTAGGTCCATTGTGGTCTTTCTAGCTGTTTCTTGTTTATAAAAGTGGGTTTGCCTTGACGGGATCACTACAGTTTAATTACACTCGTGCTAAAGTTACTGTGGTTTTTCTTCATTAAAAAAGTTATGATGTTTGAAGCTCAAAGAAAGCAAGAGAAAATGAACTTTCTTCTTGCAAAATATTGTGGAAAGTTCTAGGTTTTTTAAAAAACACATTTTTAACATTATAATTTTTCAATATTTTTTCTGAAATATTTTTACAGATATATTAAAAATAATTTTAAAATCTTTCCTTTACCAATACCCTTAATATTTGTAGTCAAAAGGAAAACTAGCTATATTTTGAGATTAAAATGAAAACAGTTTCTGAATTATGAAATGCTAGCAGAAATGTTTCCACAAGGAAGCCAGTAGCTTTATACAATAATGGAGTCATCAGAAGGGACTTCTACAGCGATCAGGAAACCTCCTCTCACTGAGAAACAAGCTACTTCCAGCTATTCTTCTTGGTTCTAGTTTTTCTTTATGCAGACTTTTTTTTCTAACTCTTTCTGAGGCTAGCACAATTACAGCTGAAAGTCTGACATTTCGTAGTATCTAAAAGCAGGTTTTATACAAACAAAACAAAAAGAGTACAAAAGTGCAGAGGTAGAAAATAACTGAAATTAGTCTTATTTTTTGAAAGCTCACTAGGTACTCCCCTCTCTTCTTTAATATGATGAAACTAGAAGTTCTTGCATTTGGGAATTCAACTTTCCCAATCCAAGCAGTTGTACCATGTGATGTCTGGCATAAAATTGGGTGCATCCAGAGGCAGAGCATCAGGAGGTCTGCCCCAGGGCAATTCTCAGGAAGACAGGATGTCCAGAAGACACAGCAACTGCCACAATTAGCTGAATCCCAAGCCCCAAGTTTAGCAACCCCACACTGAGCACAGAGGCCATGAAGGAGAGGAGCCACTATGGAGTTGTGTGACCGCACTGGCCACAGCCCCAGTGAATTCTTTGATCGCTACAGACAACACTGAGCCAAAGTTCTCCAAACCTTCAAACTTCACAGACTGAAACTGAATTGGTTCAGCATGGCTGTAACGTGTTTTTGCTCTTGCACGCATGTCTGCTCAAGCCTCTGTGTGATCCAGCACAACCAGGCAACTCAGCCTTTTTCAGAGAGCCCTGCCTATGGGCAAAGCAACATGTTTCATGACAGTCCAGAAGAAATTTATTGTTCATTTTAATTGTTTATATTTCATATACTATAAATCTCTGTAAAGAACTAATATCTGGCCAAACCCAGAATAGATTTCAAAAAGAAAGCTCCAGGACTGTCATTAATTGGATGATGAACAGCTTCCAGTATTAGACAACAAATTGTAGCTATGAACTTGCTATACCACTGAAACAGCACCAGACACAAGAGGCAGGCATTCTGCACTTCTGAAAGAAGGAATATTTTGTCACACTGTCATCAGATACAATTTCTGATGTATAGTTAAATAACCTTTACTTTCATCCCTCCAGTGTAAAAGATGAAAATCTTTTAAAAGCGAGAGTCCCAAAGAAATGTAAATACAGTGTATTCACTACTGACATTTCAAAAGATTTTGCCCCACCAGTGGAGACAGCTATTCTCTATTATCAGGTTTCCTGTCAGTCATGTTGATTAAAGTTGATAAATACTGCAAGCCACTTGGGGTAGGCTAAAGGACACAAAAGAAAAATGTAACTTATTTGAAAAGGACCATATTTCTTGGGAAATGAAAAGCAGACCTGCTTGCCTGCATTTCTCAACTTTAAAAAAAAGCAAATTCCCATATTTATTTTTTTTTTAATTTTCCTAGAAGTAGTACATACTTACATATGGTAATTAATGTAATAGTGTTTTGCATGGACAAAGCAATGCGATATTGAAAAGTTAGCACAGTTTCTCTGCATTCTTCTGCACTATTATATTTATTGGACTCAGGCAATAAATGGCAATTCACTGTTGTTGAAATTTGGGGTCCAGTAATAGCTACATCCTAAGGGAGCACGAGTCCAAGTGCATCAGGAACATTGGAATGTGTTTTGCAAGTCTAAGGTGTCAGTCGAGAAAGCAAACTGCTTTTGAAAGCATGCCATATATTCTCTATAAATATTTAATATGCAAAAGACAGAAGATCAGTTTGATATAATTTGTAGGGTCAAATCAGTTATAAAGATTCTTCTGATTGCTATTGCATATGCATTATTTTTAATCTTCTAAAAGTCTTCAGCAGAAGTGGCTATTAATTTCAGAATTAATATTAGAAAAGCATTGATTTCTGTTTGCCATCAAGACAAGGAAAAGGAGTAACACTCCCACAAAATGAACTATGGATAGGAAAAGCTAACTTGCAAAAAATATTGTGGTAAAACAGTGAAAAAAGCTGGAGGGAAAGTAAAGTGTGAATCCAGGAATATGACCTTTCATTAGACATCAGTGGAGATACTTACACCAATACAGTGGAGCATGTGAATGTCCAGGAGCAAGAGCTTTAAATCACAAAATATTTTCCATGAAAACTTCTCTCCTTATCTTGCCAAATTTTCCATAAGAATACTTTTATAACTTGACTGAATATTGTAATTAGATTAATAGAAAGGATGAGATGGCAGAATCCAAGTTGGATTTCTTGAAAAAAAAAAACAACAAAAAACCACTTGAGACAAAGCTGAAAGTTACTGTATGAAAGGAGGAATGTAACTCCTGGTAATTGAATTAAATTTTTTATTTAAGACAAAATCTTGCATTTATAATAAATGATTAAATTCACTATGTGGCTATGCAAGTATTTGATGATCCACACATTTTTGTCTAATAACATGAATTCTACTGCCAGTAGAATATATTGATTTAAACTCATAGGTGTTTTAAAAAGGCCTGCAGAGCCTTAAAAAAAACCCAAAAAACAAAACGATGTGGGTTTGGAAATTCTGAACTAAGCCCAGTTTGCATTAGTATTTTAAGAACATCATGCATGCATTTACCTTTCTGAGCTTATTGTTTAGCTATATATTTCCTACAGCAGCTGGAGTAGTTGAAAATTTAATGCAATAAAACTACATTAAATTTCTGACAAAGCGTAAAAGAAAGAAATCCAGTCCCACTCCTGTACTTCTTTGGCACAAAGCTGAGGGGTTTTTGTAATGAGATTCTTTTTAAAGTGCACAGGGTGCCAAAATAACTATGCCTATTTAAGAATCTCTCAGTCTACCATTGCAGAAATGTAGCTAACTCAGAAAACTAGTATACCTTTTACAGCAATTTTAATTCAGCTTCCTTGGGTCTACTTATTTGTTCGGCTGCTTATCCATCATAAAATCACACTGCACAGAATCAGATTACAAACCCTGATGAGAATTCTACATATGTGGCTAACTATGTCATTATAATTAATTTAGACAGAAAACCAGTATGTGTTAAAAGAGGAAAAGACTCCTTTATAAATCCTGGCATTTTCCTTAGGCTTTAAAGAATTCTCAATAAAGAAACATACTATGATGCAACAGTATAAAAATGATCAAGATCCTATTTTGCACAGACTTTTCTTTACTCCTTTTTAAAAATAATTAAGATTTTTAACACAGTAGTCTACAGTTTTTAGAGTTTTTATATTGTAATTTAGTCCATGAAGTTTCAAGCAGAAACACCTGATGACTATCACAAACTGAAAATGGTGATAGCCTTCTTGCAGGTTTTAGATGAGGTAAAGGGGATGACCCTGTTACTCCTTAAATGAATAGAAGCCATTGCAGGAAAAGAAATTACTCTTCTATCAAGGTATTTGAGCCTAGATTATCACATATTTTTTAATATAAACTAGTGGGAACTATACTAGCAGTGGTAAGAAGATTTTATTTGCTCAGGATTTCCTCCATGCAAGCTTGTTTCTAGCAGAAACTCGTAGCTCACACAGCTCTTGAGCCTTTATTGTTTATTTGGCAAATTCACTTTTATTTAAAAATGTGGAGGATTTTTTCTAAATTAGAATACAGAAAAAGAAGGCAGAACATTTCAGCGCTGCAAGCTACTACTCTACCAAAACAGTTAAAAGCATTCATATCATAGAAGCAATATGAAGAGCACCTTGAGTGTTCAGAAGCAATTACGACAGTGATAACTGCAGATGAAATGAAGCAAAATGTGAAAAATTTATCTTCATGTACACTTTTCTACATAACAGAATGGCCTCCATTTATCTTACTTCTTTTTCTGTTAGACTGATTAGTTAACTGGCTTCAGAAGCAAAATGTGAATGAGCTGACAAATTGTTCCCTTTGACTTTTGCACAGTCCAAGAGTAAATACCAGACTTAACATTTAATCATTTAAAGCTATAAGTTAAGATGTGAATATATTAACCCAAATGTGCTGTCAGTACATCAAAGGGTACTTTTTAATGAAGAGTACCTTTTACGTATACTTTAAATGCTTTATTAGGATAAACAGGTATCAGCACCTTAATTTTATCTTACATATGACCCTACTGAATTCAAATATAGGGGAAAAAACCCCTACAAATCCATTTGTAGCTTAACAGAGACTTTTAAAGAAAAAAAAGAAAACCTTTCAGTGCAGGGCATAGTAGGTGTAAAAATATAACCCCAAGCCTGTGCTCTATTCACGTTTATGTCCAGTTACCTACAATCACTCATCGGGACTTTTAAAATACTTGGCCTATCATCACCTGCCTTTATTTTTAAGAACAATGTCTTTGAGTACTCCATGTATACATTTATTAGTCATATATTTGGAGACAGGAGTTCAAATAAATCCTGATTATGTCAACAGAAAAATAAACGTCATTGCCTCATGCCAATACCTGGCAAGCAGCTGCATCACTTAACATAAGAATCATTAAAAAGAAATCAGAGTTTGCCCAAGACAGGTTTTAGGGATGCATGTAATTAATGACTGATTTAATGGCAGTCTAATTTCTGTGTGTTTTATTTTGAGACATCTCAAAAGACCTCATCAGGTGGACTTTTTAGCTCTTACAAATTCAGATTTTTTCACAGATACTCTCAAGTACAAATACAAAGATGTTAAAAATCCTTTCTGTCTTGTGATGATCTTTACCTTCTGTGTTAAGATATACAGTTTTACAGGCTGTTACTTTTCTTGCATGTGTTTCAGACACAGAATTGTGTGTAATATTATACATCTAAACATTTTTAGTCAGCTTTTGACCACAATAGTCAACCTTCTCATTGATCAGCTGAATATCAAAGAAGAACACCTCCTTCCACATGCAGTCTTCAGCAAGTATGAATCCTTAGGTTTGGCATTGTCTCGTAATTTCAGTAGTCTTTCTAGTACACCCAAATTACATTTGGCTGAATTTCATGGTAGATTTTATATACTCTGTATGTCCAGATGCTTGGTGATATCATTCTTTATTTATCATACCTAGTGTCTGAGCTACCAAAGAGTTAAACCTTCTAAGACTCTTTTTCTGGCTTGCTAAAAATCTTTTAAAAAAAGGTTTTGGTTGCAACCCTGTTCCTTCAATCCCTCATGCATTGTCAAAAGAGCTATTAAAAATCTGTTACTGCTATAGAGATCTACAGGCTACCCTGGAATGCTCTGGAGCTGTGCCTCGAATTTAACTTACAAAAGATGCGTTCCGGTCTGATTGCTCCAGCCTCTGCTTTTCTGTATCATAAACTGAAAATTCTGTTTCTGTTTTAGACATTTTAATCTTAACTTCCCCATGAGCACTGGAAACTGGGCTGACCATACAGATATTTTCCAGGCCCGTGTTCATTTCCTTCCACTGTATCTTGCTTGTCCAACAGCTGCTTTTTCAGATCTCTTGCTATTTTCATTCACTTCCCTTGAAATTCTTTTCCCTGAGATTTTTAGTTTCTATAATCTGATATTAAAAAAACCAAACCAGTCAAACCTGTCTCATGCCCCCTTGTACAGTTTGACTTTTAATATATGTGTACAGATCTCTCACTTCCAAAGCTGTTCGGAGGGAAACTCTTCTAGAGGTGCAGAGGCTGTCCAGCCAGCAAGGGGAGAAGGGGGCTGGAGCTCCGTTCCAGCTGACCTACCCTGCAGGTGACCTCTAGAAAACAATTTTGTACCCTTCTGACTTCACATGCTTCAGGATCTTTTTTGTAAATCTTTAGGGACCTGCATTGTTTGGTTTTTTCCTTTTCACTAAGAGTTTGTGCATTGTTTAGCACAGAGAGCCTACGATCTCAGTTAAGGCCCGTGTTACTGGGCTGAAGGACTGAGGGGACTATGCTGTAAACAGAGAGGATATTTTTGTTTTGAAAACAAGCAGAGCCTGTACCACTTGCACAGAATGTATCTAATTCAGGACATATTTCTCATAAATGATATCTAGTTGAAAAAATTTGTACAACATTACCTCTGGAATGAGCTCAAAAGAAAGCTATCTCAACAAATATGCATGCACATATGTATTTTTCCCCCCCTCTTCCCCACCCTTTTTTTCTATGTTAACGAGGGCTTCCTTCTATGCAGATAAGCTTTTTCTTCTGGAGCCTACACCACCACATAAGAAAGTTGATTTGGGGGACAGACAGCAAATAGATTCCTGTGGAGCCCTGCACTGCCAAGCACCACCACCGCAGCTGCGCAAGAGGCTGCTCTACTGGAGACTTAATGTGGTGACAGGAGCCTGTCGTTAGGAGATGACGAAAATACATAGACAGTGTGGGTAAAAAGCAACTGCATTCTGTTCTCCTCTTCCCTTCCTATTTCCCAGTATCTGTGAGGAAGTTCTGGGTTATGTCAGCAGCAATATTGATTAAGCATGACATGCTAAACTTTACTTAACGTACATAAGATTCCTAGAGCTGTATTTTCATCATAAAAAGTAGGCACTTCCATGTATATACTGCTATCTCAAACTTCCCCAAGAGCTGAACAAGCTCAGTACTCTTAAAAGCAAGATCACTCTGACAGCTGAGAGACTGGTTGCCTAAATGAAAATGTAAGTTTTAGCACAATATATTTCCTCATATTTGGATTTTAAACATTCTCTTCCAGATTTATAGCTGGAAAGATATTTATACTGGTGACAATATTTGAATAACTTAAACTCATTAATGAATGGGTTTATACTTTCAGCTGATTCAGTAAAGAGGGACGATGACTACAGAGTAAGGGCTGTGTCTGTCAGACTTTTCCAATGACAGGCTCGAATTCAGTCAAAAACTGGATTAAGGTCACACTCAAAAGCCTTACTCCCTAAATTATCCTACCCATAAAGTGAAGATGCTGAATGAAATTAAAAGGACTACCAAAATAATAATATAATGTCGAGAGACTATTGAAGAAAAAGGTTGGTTAAAGTAAAAATTTTGCATATTGAAGGGAGTTTTGATCTTTCAGGGGAAAAAAAAAAAATCCACACTGACATATGCACCCATCTTTTCTGTAAATACAATCAGTGAGGAAAATCCATTCATACTAAATTTTATATCAAAATGTCTATATCATCATAGCCACAACAGATTAGAGTTTTTTAATTGTTTTACAAAAATCAGTGTGGTTTTTAGTGCCTAAGTCTAGTTTTCTATATCAAAATTACTTTTTCTTTGTGTTGCTACAAAACAATTTTATACTTATGTTGTGAACATAAAAGAATTACAGATTAAAACAAAATATATATTTAGGGAAGAATTCTATTTTTCAGTAATTTTGCATTTTTTTGGCATTTTATAAAATGTTTTCTTACTTAAATTGTTACTGTAATTACTTAGCTATTTGTAAGGAAATTTGTATTCAAATATTATTTCGACAACCATCGACAGAAAAAGAAGCATTCTGATCAGCTTAAGAAAATTTTCAGAACGGTTTTTTCTAGAATATGAAAAGTTTCATAGGTAAAAGCTTCACAGGGAGAACTACATCTTTTTGAAAGTAGAGTTAGATTGCAAAATAGTACCCCAGGGGCAAAGGCAGAAGTTGCAATACTTATGAGGAGCATTCAACAGTTGGACTGGAAAAGATATTATCCTGAAATACCAGAATGATGGATACCACATGGCTCTTCCACCTTGTTTTGCATTGCTCACCATCCAGACTCCTTTTTACTGCTTGATTTTTTTTCCTTGTATATATATTTTCTTTTCTATCAACTAAAGCTGATTGTAATGCTTCATCGTGGTACAGGAATTACATTACATTGAAATCATGCAAGGAACCGAAAAGAAAAGCAACCAAGTACTTTAATTTCATCTGCACCTAAACAAAAAGTGCACATTTAACCTTAAGATGTAAATAACTCTTAACAGTTGGAGTGTGGTAATGTACAGTTTTAGCATATTTTAAATGCAAGCACAAGTCTTTTAGGAGGTTAAATCTGTAAAGCTCTCCAGCTTCAGGTAGTGGAATATTTAATGTAAAAAATAGGGTATTGTTTGAATTTCATTTGACATGTGATCTGGTATGTAATTTAAGATATCAGGCTGTAATTTGCTGCAAGAACCACTGCATAGGCTTGGTGTTATAATATGCCACCTAAGAAAAAAGCAATTGAGAACTATAGTCCTTCAAGTGTTTTCACGTGTTGGTCCTGCACTTGGGCATATTTCTTTACAAATATCGGAAAAAGTAAGAAAAAGTTTTCCAGCCCACAGCTATTTGTTTGACATTTTCCACAATGAATATGTTATATTTTGTATCAGTACAGCTGGTATGTACCTTGATAATGATATCGTCTGAGAGCTTTTCTTCACTCACTCAGGTTCATATTTAATAGGCATCAGAGATCATAGAAATTTTATGATATAATGCAATAGATTATCAAACCAACTGAAATTACCAATGTTAGAAATTAAGTACACCTTTATAGCAGATACTCTTGAGGTAAAAAAAAATGAAGGAGAATGCAATGTAATGGAGAAACATAAATTTCATACGCACTAAGAATGGACATGAATAATGTCTTTAATATGCTCTTATATTCATCTAAAATGAGAGCAAACAAAGTTATATATTTTCTAGAGAGGCTTAACATAATAATTTCCTTGAGAATGCTAAATTTATCTTTAACCTGTTTTCTCCAATTATACTCATTGATGTGAATTGGAACAAAATAAGCACTCCTCAGATTAGCTTTTACAGCATTTTTGTGGTCCCAAGCCAAGAAAAGCAAGGCAGGATGCTTTCCTGCTTTATTCCCAAATAAAAAAGAATATAAGGTATATGAAGGTATAATGTATGTAATGAACACTCTAAATACGAATATATTTGCCAAGACCTGGAAAGTCAACATGGAAACGAAGCCACTTTCTGTGACAAATGGTGGTATGAAGAATGTGTAGGAATTAACAAAGCAGAAGAAACATTTAACATGCTGATTGCCTTGCTCCTTTCCTGAGTCAGTGAACCTCATCAATTTTACAGCTTAAGGCTACCCTAAACCCCTCATGGGTTTACTGTAAAAGCACATGTAGATGCCTTGTGGCAACCCAGCTTCCCTCATGTTTTAGGTATGAGGAAAACCTTTTCCTAACAAATCTCCCCTGCAACTTACTGGGACTGTAGTTCCAGCCACAGCTCTTCCACCAGCAGCCCTCTAGTTCCTCTCCAGTGCCAGTTTCAAAATGAAACTTTTTCCTTATTCCTGTAAACAATAGAAAAACAGAAAAAAAGACACAAAAATCTATAAACAATTTCTAGGACAATAGTGGTCCCAAGGAAGAAGAAAAGCATGGACAGTTTTTTCTTCCTACTGCTAAAAAATGAAACAGAATGCAATGTTGTAGAAAATATGATTAAGACTACCTGTAAATAACTTTGTCTGAAGTGTTTCTGTAGTCACCCAAATTTACATGGTATACCCCAGAGGGGAGATGGACATGTTCTGTACATCAGGCTTGCTAAAGACATCAGCACTAATATCATAGCAGACAGTTCTCTAGATGCTGGACTTCAACTATATTAAATCAAAGCTGACCAGTAACAGGAATACATCTTAGACCTAAGGAATAATATCAAAACCATTAACATTGAAAATAAAGTTAGCTCAACTCCAACTTCAAGAATATTAAAATATAATATAAATATTCTATATATTGCAAATCAAATTCCAGCTTAAATAGGAAACAGCATTAAAGGAGACTGGCCTTACTCTATTATATTTCCTTTAGAGTGTAAGAGAAAAATGAATGCTGATTTACATGCAATTAGGTAAACTCATGACCTATACCTATGAAGAAATACAATACATAATATACGTTTTATAAATTCTTTTTTCTTGAAGAAAAAATTTGTCAGTATTCTTGCAACAATAAGTTCTGTGTCCAGAAGGCACACCTGAGCAGTGGTGTACATAGACGGTATGTCTGCTCACAGCACAGAATGGCTGAACGAGCTGTTTTGGAGGCATGGCCAACAGCCTGGCCTTCAAATCACCTAACAAGCACTGGGCAGCATGTTTTTTACCATAGTTTGTAGGACATTCAAGGTGATATAGGCACTTTCAAGAAGGTCAGGGAATAAGCCATGCCAAGACCTGTACTGCCACTGGAGATTACTTTAGTCATAGCGCTGTCTGCAAAACAGGCACAATTAAAAAATATTTGAAGGAAAAATGACTTCCCTCTGCTGAAGGAATACTGACTTCACTCTTAGATTGTGATTGCCAGCCTGATGTGTGAACAGCATAGCTTGGATCAGTCAGAAGGCTGTCAGATATAGTCTGACAGTAGGTGGGTTGAAGTCCTTTCCGTTCGGTTCTTCTCAGTAGCAGCTGAACATCCTGTTGACATACCACCAAGGTTAATAATTATTGCTTTTTATAAGTACTTTCACTGCTAACCTTCTACCTCTATTTTTTCCCCATTCTGGCAGTAAAATAGAACACAGATGGAACAAAGAGTGATGCAAACTAATTTTAGTTTTAAGTGTGCATTTTCCAACACCCTTCAGAATATCTAGGATTTAATAGCCAAGTAAATATGGAATACATTTTTTTAATTAATTAAAGCCTGTCCTTCTAACGAATCAATTTTAAAAAACACTTGGAAAGATGGAAGCATGCCTTGCTTTCTTAGATGAAAAGATAGTCATCTTAGCCTTAAAGAAATGTAAAAGTTCAATATTAATAAGGAAATATGGTAGTCTACTTGAGAGGAGCTTTTGAGACAGGAAGCTGATTATTTAGAAATTTTCTCATCTACACTTTCCTGCTAGAACTCAGTTTTCAAAATGAAAATGAATACAGGATGATCAAATATTTTTACATGTATAAAATCACAGTGAATTTCTGCTAATAGTATTTCATTCATATAATACAGTGACTTATTGTCTCCCATGTTGAATGTATGCTCTAAAATAAGGACTGTGTTTGCAAAAGAGAAAATTTGGACTCCATATATAGGAATTATTTTGTAGCTGTGTGCCTATTTTTGCCTATATAAAAAAGTCACACCTAATAACCAAATTTGGGGGTCAAGTAATTTAATGCATTCTTTTAAAGCAATATACATTTTAGTAACTTTTTTTTTCAAAACATACGTTTTGTGACTAGAAAGAAAACTATCCTCTAGGAATGACATAATGCCATAGTAGAAATCTTAATGCTGGGGAAAACGAATGGCTATAGAAAAAGATCTAACCCTCATCAAATATTTCACAGCAGAAAGCCTGTTAATAATTCTAAAGAGTAAGAACATCTGCTGCAATTTAAAAGAAAATTGTTCGTCTACAATCCTTGTAATTCAAACAAACAAATAGCAGTTGCGATCATTGCTCTAGTTTACTTAATTCATCATATTAATAAGCATACGTTACACTGTTAACCAGGGCTCTGAGCTATTAAGGCCATACAAATAACCGATACACCATAACACCCCACAATATTCTCCAAGCCCAACAGAATTATCTTGAAACATCAATACTTAGAACATTTAGTTTTACTGCTCTTATCAACTGGAATTAAAAAGTCAATCCCAAATTAATTAATTTTGGTGATGATGATAAAATTTCAACCAGTGGAAAAAAAAAATAGTCGCCATTTAACTTTTCTGTGTGCTGGAGTCAAATTACATTTCTCAGTTTCTAATAAAATGTGCACTTGGTCATAAGCATCTACTCTTTATTTATTACTGCGTGGCAGCCTTAGGGCCATTCATTTATTGCTGGTGTGCAGTTTCATCGGTCTACACAACATCATTGTATTTTAAGTATCATACAGTCTGAATCTAAAGTCTTATTCCTTCAAGAGTATGTAATTATGGAGTATGATTAAATTAGTTTGTAATTTATTAGAGGACTTATAAAGCCAACAAGCATTGAAAAGATATTACACCAGCATTCTTTCTTAGTGAGCTGTGCATTTTCTATTTTCTTCCAGCACAAATCTATATGTACATACCAAACTTTTTTTTTCCAGGTTAAAAAGTATTTTTATTAAGAGATGAATATTTTACTAATGCTAAAACACCATTACACATTATTTGTTCGTATGAAATACAATCAGCAGTGAACCAAAACTCCCAGGACTCTTATTCTGCTGCTATACTTTTTTTAAACACTATATCAACAGAGTCAGATGAACAGAACTTTCTTATCACTGTTGGCAGACTTTCATTCACAGCACGAGATAAGAAAAAAGGAGCTATAAGTGTTTCAAACTGTGGTTTATACTAACTCACTCCTCTAATTCTATTTATTCTATTGCCAAGTTAAAAAATGAGTAGACTGTAAATAAATCTGAATTGTGCTATTCTGATCTGTCAACTCAGTTTGTTAAAAAGATGATACAATAACAAATGAAGTATTAATTTGTATTCCTTTACAATTTCTGTTTTGCTCCAATTCATCTACATAAAAATAAAATAGAATTTAGATCTAATTTCTACATGCCTCTAACACCCCCGTGCTGTATAACAGATCTGATTAATGCAAGCACCCTGTACCAGCCAAGAATCGCATCTTCCCTGAAGGTAGGAATACTTGATTCAGCACAGGTTTTCCTATTCTCACAAGTAAGAATATCTGTTTTTTTCTGAAAAATATAACAATTTTAAGAGGAAGTAAGAGCAATAAGAGAGATGTAAAGTATAAATGAGAACTACACAGCTCTCATTTCCTCAGAGTAGAACTTTCAAAAACTTAAATTTCCTTCCTTAAATAAATGTTAGTCTTGTCTGGTGCTAAATGCATAAGAATTTAAATAGACGCAGAGTCTTGTCTTGTGTCGAAAGTGCAAGGGTTTATTCATATAAGTATTGACTTCAGGAAGCCTCCAGTCAGAGGAATAACTTCAAGCATATATTATTGATCCATTTTTGTACTTAAGCAGGTACTTAAATACTTGCCTAATTATTTCGAATTACATCTCTAAAAAGGCAAACACAATACAGAGCGATGGTGCAAGTCCGTATTTTCTGTTTCTGGACAACTCAAATACTACCATCTGTTTCTTTCCCTAAAACAATCCAAAGGTAATAAAGATACCCTGACTATTCTGATTATGTGTGATTCATATTTTGACAAAATAACAGAGAAATGTGGGCAACAGCAATGTGTCAGTTATAACGAGCCTTCCCTATAACAACTTCTTTCAAAGTGAAAATGAAACTCATTCACAAGTTTTTTAAACTCAGGGTTCAAATATGCAGAGACCAAGAGGTTAACTATACTTGCAGTCTTGTCCTTCAAACAGAACTAGTTCAAATTAGTATAAATGACTTGTTTTAACCCAAAATGTTTCTTTTAATGTAATTTACATTTTAGGTCTCACTTTGCAAAATATATAAATATTTGGAGTTTTATAATCATTTCTTAAGCCAAGACATCTGTATATGCAATCATTTTGGTACAAGGGGTTTCTGGTTTATTCTCCTGCCGTCTTTCTACACCATAGCTAGAGCTTTAAAGAATAGCTTTATTCTTATCACAGATACCAACCGCAGATATATTAGTTGAAGGAGGGGAAGCTATCTTGAACTCAGACCAAGACCGTAAATGTGAAGCATACACAGTGTTTCAAATGTCCCAGAAGACTATGTTCTCATTCCAGTCTTTCCAGCACTACTTGTTTATATTAAACAAATATTCCAGGCTTCTGTCTTTTGTTTCAGTGTTACTTTCACCAGATAAGAAACATCCTAGAAGTCCAGAAGATAAAAAGCAGCAGTTAGGACAGTAAATAATTTCAGAGCGGTTGCCCTTCTGAACTGGGGCTGGATAGGACTACAGATATCCCACTGCTTCCTCCTTCTTCATAAACTCTTGATTTCATAAACCTACCAGACCTAATTGGCTTTAATGCTGTCTTCCTTTTTGACTGCTGCTGAATAGGAAGCAATGCAGCATTACTTCACATCTTTTTCTCATTTCAGGATAGAAAATGTAGAGCTTATCACTTTGAATTTACTAATTCATCCACTGCAGATGACTTTTACTTTTTCCATTGTCATTTGTCTGCCTCCTCCTTTTTCATCCTTCCTGCTGCTTCTCTGTTTTTCAAAGACAACATACACACATGCTCAAATCTCATGAAGTAATGTCTAGGTCCACTGTAAATCACATAAGCCCTTCGTCTATTACATACACTGCAAATTTTAATTCAATATGCTAAAAGGTTGCCTTCAATGCACAGAATATATTTTTAACCAGCTAAATATTTGAAGATTATGGTGATATAATGTTGTCTCTATAAACTATTCCTTGTCAGAAGAAAAAGTATAAATGAAAGCTATACTCACTTCAGTTAAACTACTTAATTTGGACGTACAAAAAGTATAAATGATTAAATATTAGAATATGCACTTTGAGGGGCCTCTTAGGGATGTTACAGTTCCCTAGCTTCCTTCTTGTTCTGTCTAAAATAGGATTTAGAGGTTTTTAATAGAATTTAGATGGGTTTAAAATCTCCATATAGGAGTTGTACTTTTACTGATTTATAGCATGAATTTCCTGTTGAATTTTTATGTGATACTTGATCTCCCCTGAGGGACTTGTTCAGTTCTGATTGGATAATGTAAATTTCCAGTGGAGATTGAACACAAATGAGTATGAAATTGATTTATTATAATAAGTGAAATTGAGGTCTGAGGTCCTGCTTCTCTTTTCTTTTCTCCCCCAACCAACCTAAGACTGTCAGATGAAGGATTTTCTTGTAATATTGTGCCAACAAAGAGCAAAGAAAATTAAGACCACATTTCTCAATTACACATCGGAAATTAGATGAAATATTGTTCCAAACTTGTTTGATTTCATGTGCACAAGAGAGTTGTTGGAATAGTTTAACACAGCTATAATTACATCATTGTGGAGCCAACATATTGTCTTACATGATTTCTTCAGTATTCAAAATCAGTATCAATTTAATGGAGGGAATGGGAAACAACGTTCTTCAAAATATTGTGTTCACATGTCCACATTGGAATATTAATTCTAAACATGTTACGCAGTGCACCATTGTAAATGTAGATGGATTGACTGCAGTAAGAATTTTTTGTATTACTTTCAGATGCAGCCTCATTGGCACACAGAGGTAGGTTCATCCACAAAATATCAGTCTTAGCTTCACATTCTGAAGCAATTCAAAAGAAACTGTGGTCTCCAGTGACAGTGCTCCTTGATGCACACACAAAAGCTGGCTCTGCAGATACTGAGCTTCTGTACAGACAAAACCACTTCTCCTGCCTGGATTTATGCATCAAAAAAATTAGAGAACAGTGATTTGCCCAAAGAGCAATTATGAATAGAGAATCATTGTCAGCCGTACCATGCAATCCCAGCTGATGAAAGATCACATCCAGAATGACAGGGACATTCAGTGCCTGCATTACACTGTTTCTTGATCTCACAACAAAGGCTGGGAAAAAAAAAAAAAATCTTTTCTGAGTATGTATATACTATCATTAATGCAGATGCACATGTGCATGAAGTTCTGCACACTGAAACAACTGCTAATATTTATGCCACTAACAGTCACAATACATTTTCTAAAATACTTGGAAAGTATTCTTCTGTCAGAGAGGTTTAAGCAGAAATTCCATCAATTGCACAGCATTCAGCATGCACTTTACTGTTAGCTGAGTGAAAGAACAATATGAAACATTCAGTGTCATGAGAATGGCTGGTCTTCTAACCTGTTGTGTTGGAAGCTGTTATTCAGCCCAGAAACGTCTAACTTCAGTGGACAGACAGTCGATGACCCACAAGCCTAAGGTACTAATATATAAACTGAGCTTACTCTGAGTCACTGCTGTCATTTTAGGATAAAGCTTCCATGCTATATCCAAGAAAACGGAAAGAAAAAAGATACAGCTTGCATGGAGAACCAGCCTGTGAAATCTGCATTTGATTTAGCAAATTTATTTTTTCCCTTGGTTTAATTCCATTAACTTGATCATTAATAGGCCACATGTAGATACAATGGTAAAGATCATACAGTTCCCATCCCTCTGAATGCTATCTATGCAAATTGGGAAAGACTGCATTAGTGCCATAAAATAAAATGGCTTTTGCTGAAAAATAATCTGGCAAATTTACTTCTGCAGTTAACTGCCTTGCCTACCGTTTGCACAAAAAATTGCGGTTTGGAAGAGTTAAGTTTTAAGCAGCAGCTACGGCAGTGGGCACAATATTTATGCTTCTTGTAACAATGATGTCCTGGAATCAATACTGTCATTTCTAAATGCAAAAGACTTGTATTGAAAGAGAGATAAGAATGCAAGTACAAAGCCCCCAGAATACAGCCCTTAATCTCCTTGGTGGGTTTTAAAAGGGTTTCAGATTCTCTCTTGAAACATTCACCAAAGTTAGGCCAGAAGAAGTCAAAGTAATTTAGATCCAATCTCTTTTCAAAAATGAAATGAACAGAAGTTTTATTAAAAGGAAATGAAGAGGAAATTGAACTTTCATATTTCATGGTGCAATTGTGATGACAGAAAACAATATTCGTCGATAGAAAGTTTAGAAGATAGTTATTTATATGTCTATGCTGCTGTACTGTGGGAGTTATGTCACAACAGAGGGCAGGTAATTTTTAAAAATATAATGGAGCTGTAGTAGAATTACTCGTTGGCTATTTCACACAAGTTCAGAATATAAAACTTTTTACATTCTTATGATCAGGAATCAGAAACATTAATTGAAAAGTGTACTTTATGGGGAATTTTGACTGGAGACGCTTATGGGTAATGCAAATTTCACCTGCATAAAACCTGCATAGTGCTGTATCTCTATGACATAAAAAACTAAATCACTTAAACTGAAATCATGGGGCTGAGGAAGATTGGTAATATAATGGAAACGTCATAATTCTGCCATGCAGAACAGCCAGAATGAAAAGGAGAAAACATGCAGCCAGACACAGGTGTGAATCACAGCATGTCACTGCAGAAGAAAAGGAGAGATATTTGCATTTAGTCCTAAAATGTAATGGTTCCATAGTTAATCTAATGATAGGGAAAGCAATGGCTTGAGAAGATGACTTTTGTACAGGGGCTGCTCCTTATGGTTCTGAACTACATGACCTCTTCTGACTGACTACACAGTTAAATCACCTGCCGTTTATACACTCTCTACAAGAAACTGCTGTGAATGATCCTTCTTAGACACTGTAGTGGATGTTTAGGCACGAATTTTTAGAAATGTCCAATAATTTTGATCCTTACCATTTCAGGCTACTTACTGAAGTATTTTTAAATGCAGCACATCAAGGTAGGTGATGATGAAAAAGTGGTCTGGATGACTCAGTCTGGGCCTCTTCAAAGCAAACATCTGAAAAGATTGTCATCCTACAGAAAAATGTATGCCACTATTTTTTTTCTTCTTACTGCAATGTAGCACAGCCAAAATTGTTAATATCTATGACAAGTGAAAGGAATGACGTTTTGTTCTTACACTTTTCTCCAATGCACATGCAGGTGAAGCACTCAGCTTAACACAAAAAAAATATCATTTTTTATAGTTTCCTAATGTGGCAAAACCCAAAAGGTCAAAGCTAAACCTTTTCCATAGACTTAATACTAATATTTAATACTTACTATTGCATAAGAAAATTAGTCAAAATATTCTTTAATGAGAATAAAGAGAAATTTTTTCTGACACAATTCAACATAAAATAATGTACTTTCTCTAATACACATGTACAACATCATTACAGCTAACAGAGAAAAAGAAGAATCTATACGCAATCAAGATTCACCGTTGTAGCCTGATGTCCTTAATACTTCAATTTTAAGTGTGTATCTTGAAAGAGTTTTTTATATTTATGAGAAGATTGTCCAAATACATGAAATACTTCTAATATGTTTGTGTTGGAAAGAAATAGCTATCTACTTCAAAGCTGTTCCAGCTCGTACAATTGTCTGTGTTACCTCAGAGTCACTGGTGAATGATGGCAAGAAAAAGATTGCATTTTGCAGCAATTTTTGGTTATAAAAACACAGACAAAAATGCTACATGATGTTATTAGCATTCCTTGAGAAAACTGTGGGTTAATTACCATCTATGAGCACTATGAAAATGTTGAAAATCCATGCATCACCTGTCACGTTGATTTGTCCATTTAGCAGTTGATTTTTGATAAGTAGAGAACATTGAGAATCACATAAAAATTTAACATTAAGTAAAGACTTGCAGAGTAGGCCACGCAGATGGATGAGAGCATGATGACAGCTGAAAATCATCAGACTGACACTGATCAATAAAAACATAACAAAAACTAAGTGACGGGGAAATGAACCTGCAGCAGCAGAAGTGCTTCTAAAGCAAATTATTTTTTAACTAACGAAAAGAGCAAGAGTAGATTTCTGGTTCTTTCAAACACAGAAGAACCTTGTAAGTAGCATGTTCAGGCATTTTAAAAACATCAGGTCAATTGCACTTTTCCAAGGCATCTGAAAATATTGCAGAATGGAATGGATTTTGACATACTGCTCTGTACTATCACTGTGAACACAGCCAGCTTATAAGAATATTTTTCAAAATTAATTTCATCCACATATGAGCATCTTATGTGCTCACCCTGAGTTTATTTAGCAATGATGCACATTAGTTTCCCATTGAATCTTTAATAAAGATTATCTTTCTTGGACAGAGGTATAGGATGGAATTTAAGGAGATGTAGGAATCGTGACCAGAATGAGGATAACGGAGTGATAAATATTTGTCCTGCAGTGGTTGGACAGAGAGCAAATTCATAATGATCGCATAGCCTCTGTGAAATGGCAGGACTCCTTCCTAAGTCTCTTTTGCACGCAAAAGTTCCAGAATTATCAGATACATACACTCAGAAGCAGAAAGTAAAAATAAAAACATATAATAGATTTAACAAGGATTTAATCATTCCCTACATCATTGAGAAAGAGGCCACATTCTAAACTTCCTTAATATGAAATTAATGCCAAGCATGAGGAATGTCTTTAACATCTCAGTCATGATTTTTCTATTTGTAAATTATGAGGTGTTCACCACTCTCTGGGGATTGAGCTTTTAATCACACAGATGTCCATTATAAATCCTCTGTTTGCTTAGTAGTATAATAGGTGAACTCACAGCATCTTTGCACTATAATAAATCTGCAGGCTCAGACAGAATGCTCATGATTACCTTCTAAATTCTTCCAAGGTCATTCTACATGATTTCATGCTACATAACATCCTTTCTCAGTCCATTTCACACTGAGAAAAGATCATGATAAAATAAACATTGATTTTTCCCTGCTGGTATGCCTGAATTCCACCACATCACCCCACCACACACACACTCTGATACACCATCTTTTAGTCATTTGATTCTAAGCTATTGTGTAGAACCTGAAAATTCAAAGCCCAAATATGATAACAGAAAAAGAAGCTGCATTTAGTGCAATTATTTGAATGCTAGACTGAAAAAAAAAAAAAAAAAAAGAGAACAAATAGGTCTTTCTTCTAGTGGGAAAAGCATTACTGGAAGTAGATAAAGATACCCTCCACAAAATTACCCAACAACAACCTGGGAACTGAACCAGTAAAATATGTGGGGTAAGAAGTTCTCTGAACAAAGGATTACTTAAAATATGTTCCAAGTCCAGAGCTTACAAATGCACAGAGAAACATGCTTCAAATTGTTGAAGATTTTAAATGTTAAAACAAATAGCCAAATTTAGACTAAATGTTTGTTTGACATGTTTCAATTAGCAAATGCTTTTCATGAATTACTTACCATTAGAAAAAAAAGACATGAATGCCTGCAAGAGCACAGAGTCTCAGCCCTAGATGTGGTTCCTCAAGCATTCTGGCACAAAAGGAGTGCAGAAGGTGCTAATAATACTTCTCTCAAGAGAAAGAGATAGGATTCCTGAAAGAAATATTCATAGGCACAGACAAAAATTAACTGCTTGATTTCTACTGAATCTTATTGCCTCAGGTGACTCATTATCTCAATGACTTCCTGTCTATGCAGAGATTTAAGATTAATGGATTAAATTCCCTAAATTCTTGCTGAATTTATTAGCTAATATGATACTGCTGTTTTCCATTTGATTAAAAATTGTTGAGAGTTCACTTTATCCTTTTATAAAGACCAGAATTATCTTCTTTTAGTCCAAACAACTATTTCTCACTGCCTCAGGAATAACAGCGACAATATCAGCTCCCCAGCAGACAGCCTCTCGTGGTCCCTAGCAGTGCTTGTGATTTATCCAGTTCCTTTCTCTAAAGGCTACCAAAAGTCTGGGTTTTCTTCTCCTTTTCTACCTAGAAATCCCATCTGGGCAGAATTTAAAGCCCCGAAAGCAGTCAAGATGCAGAGGATGGTTTTCACTAGCAGCAGCTAAAATTCAAATCACACTTTTCCCAGCTATCCTGTATACTGCACAGTGGTGCCCCTCTCTAGCTGAACGATTAATACAATTGCTGTTAATCAAGAAAGATATTGATTCAGTTTGCAAAAACGCACCATAACGACTAATATTTATCCCTTGACCTCATGATATGGCTGTACTCAAATAACAGTCACATCATGTAGGAAACAACTCCCCTTACGAAGCATTCTCCTAGTGTGCTATTGCCATTACTCATGAAAAAGCAAAGGTTTGTAAAACTGCTTTGGTAAAAATGAAATGGTCTCACTTTCCATGGGACTACCTTAGGAATGGGGCTTTACTGCTAGTGGCATACTACTATCACACACTGAGTTTTACTCAGTTCTTGCCACATCTAAGTGAAACCCACTATATGAGACCTGTTTATGAAGCGTCTATCTGTGTAAGAGAAGACACTTTCCTTACCACCCCAAGAAACCAATCCTTCCACAGCATATTCCTCAGGTCCGATGACAAGTTTAGGAACTCTCTGAGCTGGCGCTTGCTTGTAGATCGTGTTTAGTAGCAGCCAACAGATTTAGCTAAACTCTTTTTGGAACCCATTTGCGCTTTCAGTCTCCACAGTCTCTTATGGCAATAAATTTTGCAACTTCACAACATGCTGTGGAAAAGGTAGTTCCTCGTATCTGCTTTAAACCTGAAGCTACATTTTGAATAGTCTATAGCCTTTTATTGTATATTTAAAGACAGATTATCAATAGCTTTAGGAAATGTCAGAAAAACAATATTTTACCTAAATGAATGACAGAGTTGAATTCTTCAGTGACTACCAAATAACGATTCCAGCACCCCAGATCAAGAATTTAGCTACCACAACTTACATATGTCTCCCCTTCAGCACAAGGGTGTGTTCTGAGTAAAAAGTGATGCATTTTCCATCAATTTCCGCAGCCAAAAAATTCTTTTTTAAAGAGTTCTAAGTTGAAAGCAACACACCAGAGCAGACAGATGTGGGCCTTTGAGATCACAAGTCTACACAATGACAGTATGAAATCATAAGTCTGCCAGCCACATGCTAAAATTCAACTCAGTATATCACAGGCTTCAGAGAGCTGAAGTCTGAGAGGGCTCCAGGTGCTGATGACAGCAGCACCCAGTGGGCTGACATGCACAAAGGGTATCGGCAGGTTCCAGTGCAACATCAGAAATCTGGCTTCAGCAACCCCAGCTGATCCATGTCTTCCCTTGTCTGGATCACCCAGAAACCTCTAGGTAAGTCACATTGGTTTCAATATTAATAAAGAAAAGCTGACAGACAAGAAAGCATTTAGTTCTGAACCATTTCTCAGGAGAGTTGTTTTTCATATTTCAAAGTAGATCCATGAAAAAACAGCAGAGGTACAATAGAGGGAAGGTTTACATTTGCAGAGTGGCAGATGATCTAACAAGCATTGCCCATTTTATTATCTTGAGACATCATGGACCCAATTTTAAAAACATGACTGAAAATAAGAGGACCACACAAATGGGCCAAGGTAAGAGAATCCCTATGTGTTTCGAAAATCAAAAGTAATCTAGTAACGAATGTGATACATTATGTTCTTTACTGGGACTATTTCTTAGAGTCCTTCTAAGGTTAAAGCACTTATAAGAGCATTTGCAGGACAAACATATTCATTGAGTGATTAGAGATCATAACTGAATGTCAAATGCTATCCCTGAAAATTTTGTATAGTAAAGGAGGATATACTTTATAGTTATTCTTTTGGCATTTTTTGTTGTTCTTGGGTTTGGTCTGAGAAAGGAGAAATGCTTTGCAAGTGCAGCACTCAGAAGGTTAGCTTTTTTGTGTCCTGTCAGCTTCCTCAAGCTGGAATTATGGGAGAGATTTCTGTTTCTGTAGAAATGAAAATGAAGACATGCATAACATACATACAGAGAAATCTATACTGCGCATGTTATTAATCTACATTCCAAGTCAATATTAGAAATAGACTTCTAACGTGGCAGTGATATACTATACATCTTAAGCTAAAATTCATTGTCTTTTTTTTTTTTATATAAAGTTCTGAATACACAAACAGACACACACTATTCTATTTAGAGCCTGAGCTTTAATTCTTTACTTTATCAAATCTGCCACTGAAGTCAATTGTCTTAATCTGGTTTACACCTTGGCACTACTATTAATGCACACAACACCCACCAAATAGCTCAGATTCTTCCCTCCATAAAGACAACTTTGTGCAAGATCTCCCTAGAGTGACTCTAACCAGCCATGGCGGAATGTCTTGCGAGCACGTTCCATTTTATGCTGTAGGTCCTGTGCTGCCACACAGGCATCTCTGCTGCAATTGAGGAGAGCCATCGTGACAGTGCAAGGGGGATTCAACCCAATTCCTCCTTCACAATAAAGACTCTACGGCTTTATGAAGCAGAAGAGCTGCAAGCTATGGATGAGAGACCTCACTTGGCAATAGGAAAAAATAATTTCCTCCCTAACCAGGAATGCATCCAGCAAAGGATCCTGCTCAAGCTGCAGGACAAAGAGCGAAGCAATTACTGCTGAGAAGTGGAATACAACCACTGCTGATGGGTACAGTTAAAGCAGCAGGTCCTGGGAACCTTTGAAAGGAGTCTGGGAAGGGATAATGCAACATGTAAAGAGGTAGAAGTGATAACTAACACATCTGAATATTTTGACACATCAATTCACATACCGATGTTATGCAATTCGCCCCCCCAGATTTGAAAAAGTGGGCTCTTGGCATGTGCACATTTCAGACTTTCAAATTTTATGCACTGGAGGGCAAACACAGGTGCCTCACGAGGCAGTAAAGATGGGGTCTGCAAAATTAAAACCCTGTCCTAACAACTTTAGTTCAGTTAAACCTTTTATAATAATATGAAGCTCTGAAAGTTTTAAGGGCTAAAAAAATTAAATGGTTCCCAGAAGGATTAATTCAACGAATAGCAAGTAATAAAATCACCAGCCCAAGGGAAATTCAGCAAGTTTCTTGTGTTCAGAGACTTAACAGGCCCCTGTACAGAGCACACAAAGAATAGGATGTAATTTTCTAAACCTACAGTGAAATTCAAAGTGAAAACTCAACAACATTAAAAACCATGAAGCAGTTCATGGTAAGATTTCTGACTTTATACCTTGCAAAGAAACAGATATCTCTCTAAATGACTTTGAGAAAGCAAGTGAAAGTGTACTTCTGAAGGCCATCCTTAGCCATGAACAGATGTAACACCCCCACATCACTTGGTGATTTCTGCCAAATGTCTGCAAGACATAAGATTCAAACATTTTTCCTCTAACTCTGATGACGTATGAGTACATTCAGAAAATACACCAATGCCTTTAGCAATTATTTCCCATTCTCCTCAGTGTAATCTCTGTTCCAGTCTAATCTCTGTTCCAGTCTCCTTCTAAGACTGGTCTCTCAAGTGCTTATCAGAACACACTTTACCATTTGGAACATTTATTTCTCTCAGTTATCTCTTGCTTTAAAGTTAAATATCTGTGGTTTTCTCTCTGCAGAGCCCAGTTCAAAGAGCAGATCACACCAATGCTATGACAATAGAAAAATGAGTACTATTAGTAATACATCTTTGCTCATACGTTAGAGTATGTTCTCTAGCATCAGCATGAGCATGGATACAAAGCACCATGGGTGCAACAACACGTCTGATACAACAACAAATGGTCATTGGAGCAGCTGTGGTCAGTTATCAGTATTATCATTTCTGAAACAAACAATTTTGCAGTAATACAGTGAACAGTTTTCTGCAACTGTCAAAGTTTGTGTAATTTCTAAAGGAAGGAAGGTGCAAGAAAAGAAATTTTATCTATATTCATGCTTCAAACAGCAGAAAGTTTGAGGCCATTGAAGTCATGCAACAAGATACAGTGTAGAAATGTCTAGCTGTAAACTTCAGCTCTAGATGACCATCTAAGTTTATAGCAATGTCCAGTTTTGTGGGGTAGCAGTATAGATGTAGAGCCTGTTTGGATCCTTGCTTATTTTATTTCTCAGAGTTAAGAATTGTAACATTATATAAATGACACCTCTTTGGCTCTTAAATCACTTTGCTGTCTATAATGGATGTAATAAATGTTTCCTATTCCAGTACTACAAAAAATGGCCTAGGCGGTTTTATCCATTTGGCAGTGGAACTCACTGGACCGTGATGTATGGCACACTTGTTATTTATTTGCAGAGGCTAGAAGGCAAATGCGCTATACGAAAATAGTTCTTTAATGTAAAGCATTAAATTAAAAGCTCACCCTCAGGACTTTGACTGCCAATAGTAGTAAATGGATGCCCAAGATAACACAGGAGCTGTTACTATTTAAAAATACTCAGTTTCATGTTAAACTTTTATATTTAACAGCAGATTTCCATCCTGTCTCCCTTCACATTACAGACTATATCCTTCCCATGCAGGTTTACATGTGTGTTGGGAATAACACTCGTCCGATTTTACAGGTACACATCAAATCATATTTTTAATATTTTTGCATTTTTGTAACTTCAATACTTCTAGCTCAGGCGTTTCAATACTCATGTTAATACCATACTTATAATTCTTACAATTTAAAATTATTTCACCCATGAAGGTAGTACTGCTATCTCCACATATGGAGTGCAGCTGAAGCACAGAAAGGCTAATGTTCCAATTTGTAAAGACTGCCTTGCTCATCTTATAGTTCAAGGACTACACCAACTTTGGAATATTTTTTTCCAGGAGTGACTCAGGACTTGACAGATTGTGGCAGAGTGTTCAGGAGCATCACCTGAACTGCAAGTTTTCCCTTCCCAGCTGACAGCTAATGATAATCTGCTCCACCCAAATTATCTCCGAGCCAAGATCAGCCCCAAGTGTTCTCAGCTAATGAATCACAGCAAAAGTATCACATCTATTCCTATCTTATAGAGAGTCCAAACCATTTTTTCGTCAGTATGTTTTTGTATCATTTATGTAGGACCTTTCAAATTTGTCAAGGAATTCCAGCAAGTAGCAAATCACAATCTAGTACTGTGGAAAGAACTGCTATATTTAAACAACCAAACCCCAAGCAACCAAAACCCCACAAAAGACCATAACAGCCAACCTTTACACATTGTTCTGGAACAGCATAAATCAGGGCTTTTCTCTACTGCTCTGCAGGTTAGGATGAAAATGTTGAAATAAACAGTTATAATGTTGTTAAGATTATTAGAGCAAATATATTCCCACGATCACAACCCCCCCCGCCCCTTTGTGTTCTTTCAAAACTATTTTCCAAGCTATATAATTTTTATAAAAACAAAACCAAACAAAAAACCCCACAAAACATACAAGTAATTAAAATGTTTTTGTAATTTCATTCATTATCTTACTAATTTGTTAAAAAACCAGAGTAGATACATTGGACAGCAGCATATTTATAAACTCAGTTATCTGCTCTTGTTATCATCCAACATTTATCACCAGGCAGTGTTCAAGTGCTCCAAATGTGATTCTGAAGCAAACTTAACCAGCAATTATCACTCTGCTACTAAAATATATATATATTAACAGGAAACCTGAAATATTAACACAATGCCATTATCTTCCAAAGCCTGTCAGCTGAACAAGCTAAATCTGATATTTATTTTTTTTCCTTGTAAAAAGCTGTGACACACATATAAAGGTTTTCAGGTTTCTGTTCAGAAAGAAGCGACTGCAGACATTTTGGCTCTTTCAATTTGTTCTATATTTGAAGTAAATCTACTGAATGTTGAAACAAGACTATTTTTGCGACATGTCTGTGTTGATGCGGATGTTATAGAAGTTTTCTACTGTCAGCTGGATGACTGACTACAAGTGGGAATATAGCAAAAATCTGACATTAGCTAAGGAAATTTTCCACAGGAAGAAAAAAGAAAAACAAAAATACCCCCCAACTATTACAGACCTCTCCCCCAAAAAAGGCTCATTTTATGACCAATTCTAATAATGCAGTGAGAAAGCAACCTGAGAAAGATTTGAAGGAAGGAGACAATTTTCTGCAAGGCAAAGTTTCAAAATTCTCTGAAAGAGGAGCAGTCAACACCATCCTTGGGGAATTATTTCCTGTCCTAATACAAGATCAGACAACAGAGATAAATGAAGGCAAACACAACATTTGTTCCAGTTGGGGACTCAAACGAGGACAATTTCACAGCATTATCTTGCTTCTAGTCCCTTTATCCAAGGGCTAGTGACACACCAAGGGATGATCCTCAGACACACAGAGTTCTGGCGCTCCCCGGTGCAGGGCAGCTGTGTACCATGGTCTGGGATTTGGGGAGGAAGAGGTGGAGGGACTCACGTATAATCCCAGAACCACAAGCAGATAAGGAAACGGAAGAAATATTAGGTGTCCTGGTCATGACACAAATCTCACCAAAGACATAACAACACAAACCCATGCTGACAGTAACAGAGAAAGGATGGCAGCTGCAGGCGTTGTAGGAGCAATTGAGGTAATAAACCGGTAAAAACCCAGAACACTAAGAACAGAAGAGCAAGCAACCAGTGATCATAGTGATCAGTGGTCTGGAAACTCTTCTCTACTGCCTGTCAGTGAGAGATCTAAAGTGCATCAGAGTTTGCCTTGCTGGGGGTTCACTGTTCTTACAGATTAACTCACTCTGAGCTTGTGGGTGAATTTCTCAATTGAACCCTAAATAAAATGCTGTTTAGCAACTATTAGAGGGCACAGTTAAATGGAACAAATCACCAATATAGCAACCAAAAGCGAACTCAAACATTTACCACAGAAAAATCATTAAAACCATCAGCTCAGCCAATCATCTCAGAACAGCAGCAGTTCAGAAGGTAACATGATCTTGCACCACCTCAGAGGATGGACAGAAGGAATACAAAGCTGATATATATTCCCCACAGGAAGTCCTCAGTTACATATTATTCAGAATATTAACTAAAACCTGACCACTATATCAAGAATAGTTCCTGAACTTTGATCAATAACCTCTTTCATAGTTCTTATTCAAAATGCATAGAAAGTTTTGATTCCTTTTTTTTTATTATAAAAAATTTAATTCCCTTGTTTTAGTTTGTCAGGACACATAACACAGGAAACACACCATTTCTTAAAGTATTTTACCTCTCCATTTATTTTCAGAAGGGATGGAAAGATTTTGATAATATTCAGGATATCTTAGGATAAGATTAGGTTTAAATCTGAATCATGGTTTGATTTCAGTAGTGCAATAATTCCTCAAGCAGTTCCCACACAGATACTTCAAAATTACCACTCACTGGTAATCACATTACTTAAATCCATATCTAATAACATTTCTGCTGCAAATAATGGAAAAATGAAGTTAGAAAGCAGTTGATCTTGTAATACATCATCCAAATTGAATGTCAGAAATCTTGTGGGAAGTTGGGTATTTTCGCAAATTTCTGCCAATTTCTGCAAACTTCTCTTTTTGCAAATGGACCGTAAAACTGTCTTAGATTTAGGGTCCCAGCCAGACCCAGCCAGAGTTAAATTTAAGGATGAAAATCTAATACATGCAATTTATAAGTCCTTTATTTATTTCTGTGTTACTCCTTTAAATTTCTATGATCTCCGTGTGGCTGAAGAGACTATACACACAGTGGAGATTCTCCTGATGTGCTTTCGGTCATAAACGGCTCATGTTCTTTCTTTAATCTCAATTAAAAGGTGGTGCAGAATGAATTTTTTTTTTTTTTTCCCTCTCCAGGTAAAGAGAACAGGATAGACACAGTGAGGGAAGAAAGGAGAAGAATGCTGTCTCAATGCAGGTTCAATTCTGTCTATATTTTAGTAGAATACCTTAATCTAATTTTCAGACATCAGCTTAAGACAGATCTGATGATTCATCCAAACATGGCAAGTGGACAGCACCTTTGCGGCTGTTTTTACTACAGGAAGTGCCAAGAATTATACTCCTGCCATCTCTTGTTGCTGTAGGAGTGGGAGTGGGGGAGAAAACTAATTACTTCAAGTGCATTAGGTACATTAGAAGGTTAAATTAAAATTTAATTTAAAAAAAATTAGCAATGACATGGGATTATTAATGAAGAACCTGAAAACCACTTCAAAATGAGAAAGGAAAAGGGAGGTATGTAAGGGAAGCTGCTCTTCTTTCCTAGCAGTTCCATTATATTATACTTCAGTGCATTGCTAAACATCACATTCACCTTCTACTTTAACAATGGCAAACTCAGGGGTCTCACATGAAATAGGCTATTTCATTGGAGATGGTTTAAGCTGGCCTAAGGAGTGACAAGAGAATACAGCAAGCAGTCAGTGCTAATGACAGCATGCCATTTTTATAGACTAAAGGTTGAGCAATGAATTTCAATTATAGAGTGTCAGGATGCCCAAATGCAGGTACCTGATAACAAGCCTGAAGCACCAAGCTTTTGCAGATTTCTTCTTTAGAATTTCAATAAAGCCTTTCAGCCTTTAGCACTGATCTTTTGTTTGTTTGGTTGGTTGGTTTTTTTAAACCAGAAGCCACTAGATGTAATCTTTTATGAGAAACTCCATCTTAGCTTCCCTTCAAGAGAAATTGTGTTCAAGGTAAATGAAGCGTAATTATGAAATGTGGACAGTTACGCAATTTTTTAAAAAAAGCAAAATCCACAAACAAACTCCTTATTTGTGCCCAATCCCAATAAGCATCTCTATTTCATTTGCTTTTGATGCAGCATCTTTTAAAATACGGTTTTAGTTAAAAGTAACAACACTTATGACAGATTTAGTTAATTTAGAGCAAACACCATCATTCTCATCATATATATTTAATACAATCACAAATAAATGAAATTATACAAGAATTAAAAAAATTTCAGTCTTGACCTTGTAAGTTTTACATACTTTTCTGAAAATTTTCAGTTATATCAGTCCTTCCCTTCATAATTCTATCCCTCAGTTTCTCCAACTTAAAAACAATTAATTCTATATCTAAGTCTACTTAAACTTTTTTTAAAAATACATAATTTAGGCTTTGTTCCTTCTTTGCTTTTACCTTGATCTTATTATAAATAATTATTTATTGGGATTTGATTACTATTTTCAATTATATATCTTTCTCAATTTATTTTTCTGCTAAGTTGTCCAAAGTTATATATGGAGATAATTTCTCAGATGTAATTCAATGTTTTCAACAGACCAAACTGATGAAACTTTGAAGTTACCATATTTCTTTAAGAAAATCTTTTTTCATAAAAACATTAACATTGTCTGAAACTAGGAAAGTTTATCAGAATTTCATTTCAAGGTTGTCTCCCGAAAATGAATATTTCCTCTTTCAGACTATATTTAATTTTCACTATGTTCTGATGACAATCAAAAAAAAAAAAAAAAATAAAAGAGAAAAAAAGAGAAAAAAAGAGAGAGGAAAAAAAACCCCAACCAACCTTTATTCACCTGAGGCAATTTATTCAAGGTTTTTCTTTGCAGACCCTCATTCCCTCCCAATCCAGTTGCAGAAGAGTCTTTCTAAATGGTTTCTGAAGAACAGCAGTCATATAATCTAATCCAAAAAAGAGGAGCATAACTTTCCATTGCACAGATGTACTCATAATTTGTTTTCTAGGGGAGATTCTCACTGACTATTCTGGGAGCCTATACTTTTAAAACAGGCATTTTCCTGAAGGCAGGCAGTATGAATAACCCACACAATGTAAAATCTCAAGCGTGTAGAATCACCTCTTCACCACACGAATATGAGGGAGCAGTTTCAGAAGAGCATTATTCAAATTGTACAACGTATTTATTGGAGTCTTCCCTTAAAAATAATTACTTTAAATGAGCTTAAAAGGCCAAATACCTGCCAAAGACTTCTGTTGATCCAAGTTACATTATGGCGGTGGGAAAAGGTTTTGTTTGTCACTGTACATATTGTTCTATTCTTCTGGAAAACTAGGCTAAATTTCTATATTCCCAACTAATAACAAAAATACACTTAAAGAAGCAATGATGGTAAATGCAACCAGAGCTTCAGGTTAAGCTTGTTTCACATACGCAATATTTTTTGGTCTATAAAGGAAAAGTCTGTCCCATTTTGCTTTTTCCACCAGTGTGAAACCAAGTAAATATTTCTCACTGTGAGTGAACTGATATGAAGTGTACTTAAAACTAATTTTTAAATTGTATTTGATGGAGACCCCAGCTTTGAGTTTTGTAACAGCCTTTCTGCAGGAAATGTCTCCAATAACAGGAAAAATGCACTGTAATAATGTACCTACTTTAGTACTAATTTGACAATATTAACATGTCCCAAACAGTAAAAAAATTAAAATTTAATATCAAAGATTAAAATAACACAAGTCTCACCCACCGTGATGGGATCTGAGTCACCAGAGCATTAAAAAAGATATTCTAGACCCATCCTGACCCACTCCTCCCCAAAGAAGCTAGAAAGCTTTTATAATCTAAATGCTCAGTTTAAGAAAAATGAGAAAACCAGAATATTTTAAAATGAACTCAAAACAGAGAATGTAGAGAGAGCAAAAAGTCACCCTTCCCACCTGCTGTGTTGTTGGAGGCATGTCATGGACTCCAGGGCTGCTTGCAATTAAGACCTATCTGAACTGCAGCAAATTTAATCCTCTCTGGTCCATAGGAGGTTCTTTCCATCCCTTTTAAGGACCATCCAGCAGTTTACTTCATCTCCTCTACAACAGCTGCCCCTTGTCACCTTCCTTTTTCCACAGGTCACAGTCCTTCCATCCCTCCAGAGACGTCTGTTCTACCCTATCATCAGAAAGGCAAGGAATTGTGAAGAAATGTTGAAAACAAAATAAATTAGACATACCTTCATTCTTGAGGCCTTTTGACAATTTTATAGAACTCAGCAGGGCATTGACAGAACTGAGATAAAATGGTGTACACGCTTGATAAAGAAATTAATTCAAATTAAGTATAAGTTGTCCTATACACTGCATATTAGGAACTGTAATTTGGAACAAGGTGCAATCACTTTGCTAGAGTGATATGCTATTATAAGAAATTCCAGATAAAAGATAAATTTAATAATAGAAGATGTAGTTACCCTGAAATGATGTAATTAGTAAAGGAACGTGGCAAGTTTGTACATTATATGAGGCATCTGCCTTCCTTCCCACTTGCACTTAAGGTCAAAGATAACATTTAAGTTGGTAGAAAAATTGATATCCTAACCAACATCTTATTTTGATCACTTGGAGTCTTAATTTACCCACTAAAATACATGTGATATCCTTATATAAATGAAGAATAGTGTAATGCTATCTTTGTGCTTATTCTTTTGAATGAATCTTCAGTACAATAGTTAATTCCCCTTGCATTTCATGAGACACACTTAAATGCTAAAATATTACCTCTGATTCTTCATCTTTCTGAGAGTGGGCAAATGTGGGTTACCTGTTCTTGGCTCATCCTGTAGTATGGCTCTGCAGGTGAGATTCAGATCACGTTCTGTCTTTTATTATAGAGCTGAAATGAGAATTTAAAAGGTCCCAATTCTTACCTCCCACATCTGTTTCTGCCTGACCATATGGGTGACAGCTTGGAAGGGAAAGTGTTTGCTTCTTTCTGATATTCTACCTATTATTTAATAGTTAAAAAATCATTATTCCTTACCTTGAGATCTAGGAGGAAAAAGAGTTCATTATCCAGTATTCAGATCCATATCCAGACTCTTCCTCCAGTCCTGTAACTCATAAATAAGTCTACTTCTTGTTGCTTCCTTTGCAAATTCTGCATGAGCTACTTCCAAATAATTCCACAGTCATCCACAAACATTCTCAGTCATGTCACTGCAACTTTACTGATGACAGGGGTTTGCACGGGGATAAGGAAGGGCACAAAATAGTTCTGTGAGTGGAACTTCATTAGCCATTACATTAATAAGACGAGTAGAGAACTCTTGATCCATCTGCCAGAGCTGTGTGGCTTCTGCAGGATTAACAGCAGCAAAATACAATTGTTTAGCTTCATAACAAATGAAGGCAAATAGAACTGAATCCACCTGGGGAACTGATCTGCTACAGAGTCATTCCTTACAGTAGGACTGTGCTTTAAGTTGTCACATCAAGCCATCAATACAACTCTACCACAAAGAGCCTCCCATATTGATAACACTTATCTTCTGCTTGCAACTGTTGATCTTAATGTATATTTATCTTGCAGAGTCCAGGAGGAAGTCTTTGTTCTTATTCACATAACACACTGTATTTTATTTATTTAATTAGAAAAAGTAGTATTCTTATCTGAACAAATGTTCCACATGGTTATTAATTAAAATCCAATACTTCTTGAGTAACATTAAGCTTCAAATATTTCCTTCACTGTATTACAAAGGCAGCAAGTTCTGATTGTTCAAAAAATGTGTATATAGCTATAAATTCAGATTATTAGATGAATACATAATATGGCAAGAGCCCCTCCTCTCCCAATCTCTGAATTAAAAGCAAGAAACAGATGTCTATTTCAGTGATTTATTTACAGTGATAAACTTTTAAACTAGAAAACTGAATACCCACAATTACTATAAGAACCCTAGTGGAATAATTAACTCTTCACATAGTATATTGCACATTTTAAATGTAGGCCAATCTGTCCAATAAAATTATGAAAAACAATATGCCAGTTTAATAAAGCAGGCTCACAGGACTGTAATCTCAAAATATTAGTGATTTAAGCAGTCATTTACTATGATTTCTCTGCCCACATGAGCAGCAAAACAGAACATCTGAATGCTCCGGAATAGAAAGTAAAATGAAACATAGAGTCTATCATGGTCTGACCACTACCTCCTCAAAACAATAAATAACCATAATCTGCATCTTTTATTGTCAAGTGTCCCATAAATCTAAACGCAGTAGAAACTCCACAACCCTCCCCATCAGTTTTCATTTTGCTACAGGTACAGCAGTCGATAAGAGTCTGCACTGTTTTATCCCAGGGTATGGATCTCTTTATTGTTCTGGCTGCGCAGATATTCAGCTGTGGATTTCCCTCCCTCCTCTCTTTCCCAAGCTTTCAAGCAGATTAATTGTTCTAACTGTATTTTCCATCATACCTCGCTTGTTGGGCACCCGCATTAATGTTAACTCCAAAAAAATCCATGTCCTCAGTAAAAAAAAACAATGCAGGAAAACAGTATTAACATCATAGTCCACCAAGCCAAACACTAGGAACACTAGTTGCCTTATGAACAGAGGATGCTAGAGGATATTGCAGTCCAGTATCATCTCAGAGCAGCACTGAGGAATTCTCAGTGCTGCCTGATGTAAAATTCATAAAATCTTTGCCTTTTCACTTAGTTCAGGCCTCCTGAGAACAAGCATCCCCATTGACCCCAACAGTCATACAAGCAAAATGATTCAACAAATGTCCCTTGAATGAGAAATGATTTTGTAGTTAACTCATTTCTCAAATGAAAATACCTGCTGTATAAAGAATGGTAGCATACAAAACTTGCCATTTGGCTCTTCGTGATATTTCCATAGAGTAGTCAAAGACTCTTCTTTCAATATTTTAATTCAGATGTGCTGAAATAGTTTGCCAAATCATTATGTTGTCACTAAAGTGAAGCTTTCATTTTCAAGTGCTGTAAATACTAATAGAAGGATGCAAGGTGTGCTTAAATTCAGTATGACACTTCCTGTTTGAGAAACTGCCCACTGTAGTTTTCCACACACCATAGTGAAAAACTAAGGAACTGGTTCTTCAATTCATGAAGAATAGTATAAAAACATTTCCATACAGTTAGAAGACAAATACACATTAATAAAGCCTTATTTCATTCTGTCTGAAACTTGGTGTCATATAGTTACCTTGCAGATGTTTGCAAAGATTAAATAATGTCATAAGAAAACGTTCCCACTTTGTCACAGGAAGACTTGTCCAAAATTCTCAGCTGGATTTTGTCTAGGATTTTGTATGACAGAATATGTTATTTTTTCATTACATCATGAACAAATAGACGCTTTCTTGCCCAAAGAAGGAACTGTCACATTACCTCAGCTGCAGTGGTATTTCATCTCTCCATTGCCTCATTATCTGTGAAACTTTCCCATATCTCTTGAGAACTTATTTGTGAAATACAAAAATGATGTTTATGAAAAAACCTTGACTAACTAGTACATAGTTTTGAAGATCATATTTAAAAGAGCACACGAGTTATTTGTTAATTGAAGACTTACTCTTACACAGTCTAAGAGATTATGAAATTCAGTGCAACAGGACCCCAGAATAGTTTCATTTCTTTTTAAAAAACAGATATCTGTTGCAATAATAATAATAACAATAATAATAATAATTCCATAAATTATAGAAAACATAAGATGAACCTGTGTTCAAGTCAAACAGGCTACTTGCAAAAAGTGTCCTTTAACATTGGTGGTTATAACTTTTGAATAAATAAAATAAATAAAGCTAGGTTCCCATTTTATCCTGCCTTCCTTTAAAAGGCATTTTGAGTTCTACAGTCAAAAAGAGACATGTAGTGCTGGGAACAAAATCAGAATTCATAGAATTAAGAAAGAAAGAAAAAAAAAAAAAAGAAAAAAAAAGAGGCTAGATAAGACCTCAAGACATATACTAATCCTCTTCTATCCCCCAAAATAAACTACAATTATGTCATTCCCAGTATGTACTTGTCAACTCTGCTCTAAACTATTCCTAAATTTGGAGACTCTATAACCTCCTCAGGCATTCTATTCCAGCAATAGCCTACACAGCCATTACAGTATTTTTTCTCATTATGTCTAAGCTAAGCCATGCCTGTTAATACCATTATTCTTATCCCCTCCATGATGGACATAATGGAGTAACGTACACCTACGCTTTTACATTAACAGTTTTTGAATAATAAAACTAAAACTGTCCTGGGTTTTAGTGTTCTATCCCTTAGGCTAAACAACCTCAATTCATTTATTTTTTTATTCAAAAGATATGCTCTGATATCTTTTGAAGCTGTCTTAGCGGCTTTCTTCAAATCGGCCACAAGTACGTGTCCTTCTTGAAGTGCTGTGCCCCAGACAGGACACATTACTTCAGTTTGGTCTCACTAATGCTAAACAGATTTGAAATATTACTTCCCATCTTACTCTGAGTCCACATAACTACATGAATTTACATCTCAGTGAGGCTGAGACAGGAAATAAACAGATAAAACAACTGTTCTGCAGTTACAGACTTACCTGCTATTTTGCTGAGATGTATCTCTCTGATTCCAAAGATCAAAAGGTATTTTCTTTTTCTCAGATCTGGAACTGTTTGGAATTTGTTGGAAAATGGCTTTTTCTCACCTTGATAGAAAATGTGAATGTCACTTTTTTCTTAATTCTTCTCAAAAAGCATATGAAAATGCTTGGATGAATAAATTCCATTTGTGATCTACTAGATCCTTATGAAATGCCGTCTTAACAAAAACATAATTATACGTTTGTCTTTTTCCTACCTTGTTTATTCTTTTTATATAAAACACTTATTTTGCTCACACATATAAAATTAGTACTTTTTTATTCCTAATAATCTTACAAGATAATCACTGGAATTGTTACAAATATATTAAAAGTAATTTTGTAAAGCCTGCTGTCCACAGAAGGGATACAAAATATGTTGCCTTTTAAACCTATGCTATGAATTTCAAAAGCTATTAAAATAGCTTGAATAGATGTTCAAATAACAAAAGCACATTAATAAAAATAATTATTTTCATCCATTTCCTAGACAATTTATGCCCATAGTCTTTTGGAGCTTGGGTATTATTTAAAAGTGTATAGAAAACAAACAAAAAAAAGTGTCCCAGTAATTATGACAGTGACTTGAATATACTATATGCCATGTTAATTGACTTCACATATCATCTCGATATAAATTCAGAGCAGACTAGTCAGGAATTACAAATATAGTTGAAGTAACATTAATTATTCTGCAGTTACAGACTTGATATTTTCCTTTAAAATATCTATTTCATTCCAGAAATCAAAGTTCTTTTATAAAAGAACACCAGGATGAGGTCTAGAGCTGATCTAAAATACTTATCCCTGCTGCAGATAAATACAACCAATAATCCTCATTTTTTAACATCTCTTACTGCTCAAAAAAAAAAAAAAAAAAAAAAAAAAAGTTATGACATACCTGTGAAAAATCAGAATATGAATCTTAACTGGAGTGTTGTAAAAGCAGTTCAGATGCCTCTTTCCAGGCTAATGTTATCCATTCCTTACGATGCTCTCAGATATTCCCACTGGTGAACAGGGACAGTGACATAGTAGAAATATGCTTTCTATCAGCTCGGAGCATAGGAGAGGATAGACATCTCCTGTGAGTCACAAGCTATGGTCAAGACAACAGAGAGTAATGTTTCTCCAGTTAATTACTTGTAGAGGAGTACAGAATAATAATACAGTAACAGTAATAAGTATATAGTAACAGTACATATAGTACGATATGTACTACTGCACAATTTGTTAGTACAGAATAATTTAACTTCTTTCACAACGCTGCTAATGCTACAGGCTTCTACTAGTAAGCGGCGTGTTACTGGAAGTGCACCACAGCTTCAGGTCCTCATTTTGCATGTCATAATCAAGGATGAAAATTTTGGTCTGAAACCATATTGAGGTTTCCCACTACTACTCTTTTATTTTAAGGTCATAATAGCTGCAACCCTTCTCATGTGATGTCTGACAGAAAAATAAACACTAACGTATGTATGTTGCAGGTATTTTTATTTCTAACTTTTCTGAGAAGTATGTTATATCAACTTTGAAAGACTTTGGATACACTTTACAGCCCAGAAACAGTAAATGGGAGTCATGCCATATGTCACAAAATGTCTCGTTTTGGACCAAAACCCAGCTCTGTGTGCAAAACACATTTCACAGTTTTTGGGGACAGACCTGTGAGTTACCTAATTTTCCCCTAAGTTGTCTTGAGTGAACAGAGCAGCAGAGCAGTAACTATTCCACGGCATGCAGCCATGTCGAGACCCATCCATTCCCAACCACAGACCCTTTATCAAGCCCCTCACTCAATTTGTGTCTAGCCTTCCTCAGGTTAGAGGAGGGGCTGCAGAGCTAATACATTTGGTTAATAAATGTACATAGTCCACCATGTGGAGAGACATGTTTTCTCCTTTTTCACACGTATGTGTGGGAAAAAATGCACACAATGAGATTTGTGCATTTTCATATCTTTATCTAGAGTAGTGTCATAATTTTTATACATGACACCCTGGGGTAAATCAGAAGTACCTTAATCCTGCCCATTCTCTCTACAGTCATAAACTGACCTGTGTGAACTCAAACTCCCCCAACATGAAACTATAAAATACCTGAGTCCGTCACAAGGTATTGGAGATGCTGATGATTGAGAAAACTGTAACTAGAAATATTGCCTCAAATGTACACTGAAAGTGGTCATAGGTAAAGATTTTCTCCAAATTTTGCAGTATATATTACTTTACCCTTGAGGGTTGACCTGTGGTGCTAGAAAATGATAGTAATTCAATTTTAGCATTACTGCTTTTAATCAGAGGTTGTCAATCACATCATATTATTTCAACCAAAATTAAACAAAAGCTTGCCCATGTCAGCAAATTCTCTCTGGTAATGGACAAGTGTTTCATATGTTCCTTTATTTGCATCTAAGTCCAAGTTTTCATAAAAATACCCTGGGGTTTTAGGATTTTTACTAACATTCAGTTATCACTTCCAAAGTGCATCATAACCTAATGGAAGAATTTATGAAGTTCATACACTGCTGACATTAAACCAAAGTATTTTCTTAGTTTCTGTAAGTTCAGAATGAGAAAGAAATGGTTTAAAAAGTCAGATGGAAATGAGCCTTATGAAAGTCCACAGAAAGTGAAAGCAATTCAAAACAATCCTTCGATTTTTTTTTTAAAGGAAAAAAAATCATTTAAAGTTAATTAAGTTGGGATGCAATAGTCTACTTGATGTTGATGCACGTGTATACATGAAATTCACTATTTCACTCAATTGGCTCCAAAAGCCTTTACTCTAGACACTGACCACCAGCCACAAATAGCAAGTTCCCAGACAACTGCTTTTGCAAGCCAAGAGCGTGCCAAGGCTGCATGCTCCAGAGCAAAGTCCACATGGGTCAGTAATTTGAGGATTCCCCAAAAAGTCCAGTTTACTTTCTATTTTTCTGAGTCTTACTGAAATACTAATTCAGTTTAAGTGTATGTCTACAATAATTAGGAAATGTATGTCTCAAAAAATACAAGGGTACAACAGACTTTTTAATGAGAAGGGCAAAGTAAACAAGGTAAACACCACTATATCCAAGTAGAAAATAACATTTAAAACCGAAGTTTCTTTCACTTGTTTCTTCTATTCAGTGTTAGGCAGTTTATGTACAAACTAATACAAATCTTCCAATGGTCTCATTGACTTTTGATTATTTATACTATGCTAAAATGATCTCTATTTTAAATAATGGATAACAAAGTCTACCCTTTGTTTTAAAACTGCTTCAGCTCTTCAGGTATCTGAAATTTTCCAGCTCAAATGTATTAATTAAAATGTTTTCCCTCTTACATTAGTGTCTGTTTCCAATTAAGTGATCACCATTTAAAAAGTCAACAACAAAAATCATGTTTTTACTATAGCAAGAATAAAATAGCCCACTGTACGACTATAAAAAATAAAAGTGCTCACACTGCAATAATCTGAAAGGCTGAATTAGGCTGTAGACTGTAGTTATTAAAGGAAGTCATGCAGAAACATGCCCTTTAGCATGATACTTATTCTAAATTCTATTACTCTTTTAAGTGCTTATTTTACCATGTGAATCTTTAAATTAAAAATGAGGCAGTTTTAGGTATATCTTGGAATGGCTTGTTTTCATCTTGTTAGCCTGTAACCTTTCATCCAGTAAGATCAGCCAAGTTCACTAACCACCTATGCAAAACAGTTGTTCTGTTTGAAATCTATCACCTCTGCTCCTACTTATTTTTCCTTCTTTCCTCTAAGCCTCAGGTTGTTTCCTGCATGTTTAGAAATCGATGCAGCACAACCCCAAGAGATCAAGATGAATAGGAGGACAATGTGATCTGTTCTGGGCTGGTATGGTCTGCTGTAGCTAAGCCTGACCGAGGCTATGTACTTATTCTACTTCAGCTGCTTCACGGTTGTAGCAACGCAGGACTTTTTTAGTTTAGTTTTAAAGCTTCAGTTTTTGCCGAACAAGTAGAGGTTGCATCAAGGTCAGAGTGATTATCTTTATTATTATATTAAGTATCATTCTGGAAATTAATATAGTTAAAAATATGGACAAAATGCAACAAGACTGTGGAGCAGACATACCCAGGGACATATCTGTGCAAATTTCACTTAATATAGATCTACCCCATGAAATGGGAAACTGAAATACTTCTACTACCTCCAGGTAAATGACTTTCTGGGAGTATCTAACTTCTTTGAACACTGAGTAAGCAGAAAGTAAGAAAACTGTTTAAGTGCAGTTGTAACCTAAAAGTCTCTGCTTCAATTTGGGTGCTTAAATACAGATACGTAGGTGTGATTTGGCCTATGTACACATTTACTTCTGCTCTGAAGAGCAAAGTAGGTGGGAAAAAATGTAGAATGACCAGAGGCTTAGTTCAACTGGCCATTTCAGTCAGAACAAGGTCTACAAGTATGTAGGTTGGAAATAATTTACCACTGTGCAGAAATGCAAGAAGAAAATGCAAAGACAAATTGTGCTGGATATATTCTGTGGGTACTTGCAGGGTGGAGAATGTCTTTCTGCTTTCAACAATGCCTAAGTCTGAATCCAGTTCTACCTCACCATCCTTGGCACAACATTGCTATGGGATCAATACTACTCCTTCCGGTGTCCTTGGACTTTCAGATATGCTGTTTGGAGCAGGAACCATGCCATCTCATGGTATTTATTTGCAAAGCATTTATCACAGCAGGGCTCTGTCTCTGATTTGAGCCCCCAGTACTACTGCAATCCAAACATGAAATAAGAACAGCAACATAACCACAGGAAGAAGCAGGGGAGTTAAATGAAGTAAAGACTTAATGCATGCCACATTTTAGCAATTCCCCTTAACCACACAGTTCAGAAGAGGTCATTTCATCTAAAGTGGTTTGATTATTGGGTTGTAATAGACAAAGCTTTAGTTTACCCTCAGGGATAAAAAAATAGGTCAGCTTTTCATTAACAACAACAACAAAAAGAAAGTAGTTATTTAAAAATTGTTATGATATGTTAGACCATTAATAGCAAGATCATAAGCACAGTTAAGTAGGTAAGAAATAAATTACTATGAGGAAGTAGGCCAGTAAAACATCATGAAGTGATTTAACTTATCTCTAATTAATGGAAATTCTGGATCCGTTTTATTTCCATTCTACAACTTATGATCTCCTCTTGATTATTTGTTTTTCCTCATTTCTTAAACTTTGAAGCTGCACATCTTTTGCAGCCTGGTACATTACCAACTAAGATAACTGTCATTTGCTAATAAGCCCAAGTGATAAGTTCTTTCTGACCCTGTTGGTGGCCTTATGTTGAAATCTATTATGGCCTTCCTACACCAGGATTTTATTATAAATCCAAACATAGCTTCCTTTTTATCTTTTTTTTTTTTTTTTCTTAAACTTAGACTATTGGCCAGAAGCAAAGCTGCTGCTTCTTTTATTGCTACACAGCAGTAAATCTCCTGTTGCCTAAAGAACGAAAATATAACCAGAAACTGTCTTGCTACTTTAGTGTATGAAATTCTTAGCAGCTGCTTTGCACTTGCATTCTGTTGCCACCAACCATTCTTTACTTGGAAGTAGAAGAAATTTTTTTTTTTCCTTATGAAGAAATTTATAAACATTTAACTGTAATTTCCTGCAAACCCAAATCACCTATTGTAACTTCATTAGGACTAAATATTCCTGCTTTATCTACAGCATTTTGCTGTGCATCTCAGATGGAGCAAATATGATAATGTTTAATTAGTGATGCCTCTTTTACAAAAAAACCCCAAACAAAACAAAACATGTGGAACTCCTGTGAAGCAGTTAAAATTAGTTACTGACAAATAAGAATAACTACAGACTGAAGAAGTCCAGCTCATACAGTCCCAATGAGAAAGGACTAAACAAATACTTTTGTAAATCTTGCAAGAGGAATCTCCAACCCAACTACTTCAATTTTCACATTACTTGTACTTTTATAGATGAGTCAAAGTGGGTGTTAATTAGAAATGAGAAAAATAAAGTGCCACAGCCAGATCTGCATTATCATGCAAAATGTGTGAAAACGGAAATACTCAAGCCTAGAATTTATATGCCTATGATGCATCATTTCTACAAGTTAACTGAGAGGAGGAAGGAAATTCTTTTAGAGCTGTGCATGGGTAGCTTGTTTTTTTCACTGGAAGTAGAAGTAACAGTTGAATTTAAGAATTTAAATATTTACTCTTGATTTTTTATGTTACTGAAAATTATTTGTGATATATTTTGCTCTCTCATATACCTTGGTGACTTGCTGGATTGAGGTAGAGACAGGGGAAAAAAAAAAAAAAAGAAGAAACATTTGCGTGGCTAGTCCCAGCTTCTTTTCAATTAATGGGAGGAACGTATTTTCCTCAATTCCATAGGTAGAAGACCTATGCCTTATTAACATAACGTTGCACTCAATAGCTTGATAAATCTGTAGAGGTTTAAGAATAAATAATGAGAATGAAATATCACTAAAAATATTATTGAATTACTGAAATAGCATAGCCAAGCAGACTTTTTAACAAAACATTTGAAAGTGCACAATCCTATTGCTTGCTCAGTCTAGGCAAAAGTATTAGAGCAATCAGAGCTGTACTAAGTTTGGTAAAAAAAAATAACCCAAAAACTTGTTGTTTGCTTCTTTCAGCCAGCTAGCCAGATATCTTAACTTTTCAATCAAATTTAAAAAATGTCACCAGAAAACTTCAATCATTAAGAAAGTATACTTTGAAATAAGCTTCAGCACAAGAGCTTGAGCATGACAGAAATACAATTGTGCAAATGATACTTCTGTAATAATACGGGAGGCATTTGTCATTTCAATGCAACCCATGAATGATGAAAACAGTAATGGATAATAGGAATTAATTACTGGTCAGAAGGTTTAGGACAAAGATCATAATATGTCTGAAAAAAGAAATATTAATCACCAGTGATTGTTCATTCTTTCCCTTAAAGGCGTTTAAAGTATATAGCTGTTGCATGATGTAGAATTCAGGAGGACAATCCAGATTTATCATTTACACGATGGGCTTCATAGATCTATCAATAATCATAGGGTTTCAATACAGCATATGCAAGAGTCTCTTGTTGCAGTCATTATAGGAATTTCATCCTGGTAGCGTTTCAGTAAATTGCACTAATCTAGGTAATTTTAATCAGTGCAGGCTATCAAAAAGGACAGGGTTGGGGTAGGGATCATGAGTTTCCAATTGCCTCATCAGACTTAGTCAAGGCTTATTTAAGGCAAGTATCTGAAAGAAATCATGCGTGCAAATTTATAAAAGGAACAGATCCTTGTTTAAACAACAGCAAAAACAGGTTAACTCTTTTAAGTGGATTGTTATTCTCTCCATCTGTCCTGAACATGCAATGTGCCTCCTCTACTGGTATCAGCCCTTAGGCCCACTAGTCATCATTTGAAATATTTCAGTTCATATTGTGGACTATTAACAGTGTTGCCTCTTGGACCTCTATGAAACATTAGCTCCATCTGTAGTAATTCCACATCTCATTGGCAGATACAGACCCTCATTAAATAAATTAATACATTTAAAATAAATTTTTACAACTCTTCTCCCTCCTCCCTGTATACAAATGATACATCAAAGTGCTAACTTATCAAGTGGTGTGATTAACAAAAGATGTCACCATGAAAAAGTAGCAACATTAGCAAATATAAAGCCTTTTCTCTTTTCTTCAGCACGTAGATTTCTGTCACACTTCATCTAAAGCAAAGTCACGTACCTGTTGTTTCAGAAATTGCTTGAATTTGCAAAAGAAAATTTGCATCCTTCCTCACTTCCTTATTTTCTGGATTTTTGACAACAGCTTTTATGCTACTGTTGCTACAATATTGGCCCAGTTAGTTTAGGAAAGACAGCTCCACAACTGAAAGAACAAAAAAAGAACCATCACATCAATCCAATGGAAGGGATCTTTGCTATAGTCTTTATAGGAACCTCTGGATAATGCCACTTTCACCCTTCAACTCATTCTGTGCTCCTCATTTTCATCTGGTATCTGCTGCCCCAGAGGAGTCATGGGGCAATCAGGTTTCCATGTGGGCTTTACTTCCTTTCCATATAGGACTGCCCACCGCAATTTCTCCATTTGGTGAAAATGAAGTTCCTTCTCTTCCAAACCAACACAGCCCAGACACTTCCCTCTAATTGCTTAACAGAGCAAAGTTTTTAAACAAATACTTAACTTGAAACTCAGGAGCAAGTGCAGCAAGTCACGTACCAGTATATGAGTCAAGTAAATGCTTAACATACATATACGTATGAAATACTTTATGGATAGCAACAAATACAAATCACACTTTTAAAACTGAATGTATAAGGTAAAGCTTCTTTAAGTCAAAGAACTTAAGTAATCTCAGTAACTATAACTTGTATTCAAAAACTTTGGAGCATGCTGCTGATGTCTGCAATTTTAAGGGCCCTGAAAATTCTCTAAAAGAGCAATGCCACACCAAAAACCAAAGTGAATCAAGAAACATGAGTAAAGCTATTGTCTTGCATGGACTCATTGCCCCAGAAACTGAGAGTCAGTGGAAAAAAAAATCTTCATTTAAACTAGCTTTAAGATCAACTAACATTGAGTAAATCCCCTGGAAAAACATGATGAGTCACTTCAGTTCTTCAGAGAGACCCCAGCAGATGGCATCAGCTGGCCAGCAAAGTCATATGCACATCTTTTCATGTAGTACAAAACTACAGCATGAGGCGGCACTTATTAACAAACAAGATAATTTTTACTCCCATAAGAAAAAAGCTAGCCAATGAAGGACAACTGCAAACATCCATTAGTTTGGTTCATTTGAGAAGAAGAAATAGATGATTGCTGTAGAACAGCTATTTCCTACACACAAGATCTTATTTTTACCTACGAACATTTTAAAGTATGACAAAGCTCGCCTTATTGCAAGTGGGGATATTTCTCCTAGATATGGGACGTATCCTGTATCTGGCACAAATGGGATCCTAATTCATGACTTGGAATCTAGGTGCTACTATAATAACGTTACTTAGTAGTAGTACCTTTATAGAAGACGAAGTAGAGTTCAAAGAAGTTATATGGAGAATATAAAAATTACTTATATTTGCCTCTTATAGTTGGAATATTAAAATGCTTATGGATACTACTTGATTTTAGATGAAAAAGTTATACAAAATAAAATGAATGAGGAGCTGATCTTCTGTAGCTAATAAGAGGTCTGGGTTTTATACCTATGCAACAAGTGAAAACGACAAAGGTAGATGCTCTACCATATGTTGTTTATTGAATAGAGTTTTCTCTCTCATGCTAGTTTTCAAAACTAGCTGCAGAGTTCCTCTCTTGTACTTTTGATTAAATACTTCTAGAACCAAATAATTTATTGTGCTACTCTAATTTGCTAATCAGTCTTGTAATTAACTCCCTAGATCCTATTCATAAACTCATTGTTATCATCTATAGAATGATATGCCTAGAAACCTGCTTTTCTGTGATTTAACAATCTCAGGATTAAATTCTATTTACACCTGTGCAAATAATGAAAAGGTACCTAAAGGTAGCTTTCAATTTTCTCACTTCTTTATTCAGTTCCTCAAAAGCCAGAGCTTTTATAATGAAAAGTCAGTGCCAGCTATAGTGAATGAGTAACAAAATGCTGTTGTTCACCATAAAAATCTATGCAACTTTTATTAATGACTTTTGCTTTTCACTTTAAAGAGTGGGATTTAATCATTCACTTCAGAATGAACTTAATATTAACCATGAGTGATGCTGCTAATGTGGTTATAATTAGACAGATTTCATATAATTTATTGGACCTAAAGCAACATTCAGGTCACTGAGCCAGAAACAGGCACAATTTGAACTGCTAAGGCAATGTCACAAATTTGGTGATGTGGTTGATAGGAGGATTTTAAGCCTCTGACAGAGAGTGAAGTCAGGTTGGGGCTTACCCTCCTGCACTAAGAGCATCTTCCACTGTTACGAGCTGCTGCTTTCAATTCCCTTTTCCTCCCAGAATGGAGGAGCATTCTCCCCCCTTGATGTACCATGCAGTGGCCCAGTACTCCTCCCTGTTCCCTCAGGCAATGGTAACTTTGGGGGCCCAAAGCAGAAGGTGGTAAGCGGAAGAGGAAAGCTGGATGGAACAAGCTGCCTAGTGTTATTTAATCCCATTTGCTGAAGATACTTTTTAACTCACTAGTGCATTCAGCATTCCCTCACGGGTACCTGTTAAATGCGCCTAAGTTTCAAAGTGTTTTTTGCAATACAAGCAGTGAATAAAAATGTGCTAGATACAATGAATGTTGGGATGTGTCTGCTTTTTGTTCATGAATCTGGCTCCAATTGACTTCTTATTTTACTACACCACCATCCTATGCAAACTTTTCTTTATAGCTAAACTCAATGATATCATAATGTTGAAGGAAATAAGATATTCTGAATCAACAGTATTAACTTCTATTTTTGGAACTAGCTGAACATGCGGTTCGCTTATCGCTATTTGATAGCATTTTTTCTTTTGTTGATTTATTTCATGTATGGTAAAGCAAAACTTTCAGATTTAGTATTCTCACTTATTGAGGACTATGTGCTTTTTAAGCCTCTTACATTCAAAGATTTCATAGCACCTTACAGATAAACATATGAATATTTTGTTTTCTGTCTTGCACAATGATCTACACTGCTTGCTGCTGCTCCAATTGTGATATAATAAATGAATATTTTTAGAACTATTTTTATGTTATTTATTGTTATAATAAACTCTTTTAAGTTTAATAAAATATTTTGAATGTAGTCCAGTAGATGACTAACTATTTTGATTTACTTTGCTGGAGACAAGCCGAGATAGTTTAGTAAGAGGAGGGGAGAAGTTTTACTTCACTCTCTGTTAAGGAAAGGATTAAGCAAATTAGCTCATGAAATGGGAAAAGCATTGGAAGAACTAGTTGCCTAGATCTTCCACTCATGCCATGCCTTCACTTAAAAAAAATAACCAAGCCCATAGGCTGTTAGAAGTATAAAGGTATATGGTCACAGCTAGTCCAGATGTTGGTGGTCAAAAGTTTTGCATCAAACACGTCTTTCAAATAAGTTTTTATGACGGTGTCTCGTACTCTTTCAGGGATATGTTTGGGAAGTGTTTCTGCATGGTGTATGGTACATAGGTACAAAATGATTTCAATGCATTCTGACACCATGTTTTTGCGTCTCTACAGCCATGGGCATAATGTAATCGTCTTAAAGGTAACCTTCGTGTGGGCAGCTGTTACAGGACATTTTGATAGATATTTCCCTTCCTTGGGTATTTATTTGAAATGAAGATTATTTCCTAGCATATTGTCTGGATCTCATGGGTAAAGAGAAGGAGCAGCAGAAGACTGTGAAGTAGGAAGTGTATCTGCCTTTACTCACAAGTGGCAACTGAAACATTATGCCTTTTCTCCAGGTGTTTCTTAATGAGATGGGCATGTCTTCCCTCACTTCACTAGCTTTCTCAAACAATGGAAAACCATTTATAAGTTCTAAATAGTACCATTCACATTTTGTATCTTGTCTGATTTCCTCACACCACCAATTACAAGAATACTGTAGGGCAAATAGTAGCCATATACAAATGTTTTCCTTTCATAGTTAAAAAAAATATTTAAAAGGACATTATTCCATTTGAACCTACGTCTGAACTGACAAATTACGTTCTGTTGGTACAAACACTGCTCATCTTGAAACTATTTTGCAGATATAATCTTCTTGTAAATTACTGTCATTTAGTTCCAGAGAACTCATTTTATTTTCTCTGATCACTCTCCATTTTTCTATTTCTACTTATTGGCTTGTTTAGATAATCTCTTGTTCTTATCCTTTAATGACTATTCTAATGTATTATATTAAAAAATAAAAAAACCCCACCATCATCTGATTTGATTGCCAAAATTGGTAAATGTCTGGTTAAAGATAAGAGAAATCCTGATCCACATGAGTTTTAGCGTCCGGCACTCAATTTGAACTTTAGGAATGATAGATTCTTCATTTTCCCTCCACTTTCAGATACACTTTAAATACACATGAACTCAGAAGGAGAAATAGGTTTTCTATTATGGGATACTTCACTAAATTGTTTTGAAGTATAGAGGAGAGGTTGCCCTTAGCCTGCTAAAAATTAAACTTATATCATGTGCTTCTAGTCTTACAAAACAGCAAAAAATTACTGGTAGTCTTCTCATTCCAAAAGGTTGAAATAGGAAGAGTTGCTTCTGATCAAACCTTATCATCATGTAGGAACATTTAATTAAGAAAAGTAACTATGGTACAGGAAAAAAAATTACTGTGATCATTACTGTAATGTTTTTCAATAAAGAAATTAGGCCTATATTTTTATTGACTGATTTATATTAAGCATTTTCCTGCAAGAGCTTTTACTACTATTGGAAAAAACAACTCACCTCCTGTTGCTTCATATTCATTTGTGTTTTAGTTGTACACAGAATTTTTCACCTCTTCACAACCTCAGCATGCTCTGTACATCCACAGGTATATCTCACTGTGTGAGGGCTCTGTTCCAGTGCAAAGTCAGAACATTAATTTAAAGCACAAATGGACCAAAATGCTAGAAAACATATCCAAGCTGTGATTTACCTTGTGCGACTTGGTCAGAAGGATGAGTTTCTCAGACAGGCAAGTTTGAGCCTGAGCAATGCAGACAGCGTGACCTAGGGCAGAGTATTCAGGCTCCACAGTGGTTTGCAGTGACTGTGCTAGGCTGGTTTCCAGGCAGACAAAAATCCATCCTTTCTCAACCTACACACACATCTGTTCCTATGTTTAATCCTATGTAGAAATTGGGGTTGAACTCTGCACCATTATCTAATACTAGACAATATTTAGGCTGAAAATGGAAGTACATTTACTGCCAAATTCAGACAGCTGCTACCCTTGTATCAAGAGTCTTTAACATTTATACCCAAAACCTTGGATTTTAATTTTTTTTCACAACTATTCAACTTTGAACATTTAGGATGAAATTTTTTACACTGTCCTCAGTCTATGACTGGAGTGTTTTATGTAATTATATACCAAGAAGCACATGATTTCTCAGCTATGTCATTCCTTTAAATAGTTACCTAGAATCAATTTATATTTAAATCTCTTTCTTTCCATATCCATAAGAATTTCTACTAAAATTCTTTCAGAAGTTGGCAAAACATTTTATATAATTGAAGTTAAAATCTCCATTTCTTTCTAATTTTAGATGGAGGTTTTATTGCTCCATATTTGAAACATTTATACATACTGAATATGTCGGCTTTTTAGTAGTCTGTACTGTATTATTTGCTTTCAGGCAAACACAAAAGTATGAAGCATTTCTGCCTTGTAAGCCTTCATTTACACTTAAAGAGTAATTTTAAGATAATAGGATTTTGAGGACTGAATTTAGCTTAGACTAGCCTAGCCTGGACTAGCTGTTTGCCAAGAACTGTTCTGTCTCCTAAGCAGGCAAGGCTGCCGCTTCTTGGTAAGAATCATAGAATTGTTTGGGTTGGAAGAGACCTTTAAGATCCTCAAGTCCAACTGTTAACCTAGCATTGCCAAATCCACCACTAAACCACGTCCCTAAGCATTACATCTACACATCTTTTAAATACCATATAGATGACAACAGATTCACAATGTGGACACTAAAGGTCACACTGAAATTTAGTAGAGATGAGAAATGCAATAATAAGTAGAAACATGTACTGCCTATGAAATTAAGGTGATAGGACTGAGTTAATAAGCTACTTGAATCAATGCTGAAAGACTGTCTTTCTATGAAAAGAATCTCTTTTATTGGCATTTTTTTCATTTCTTTGTTTCCCTTACAACTAACATGATTTCCTAAAATGAACATACAATTGAACAAATCTTTTGGATAGTAACCAAACATGCTTTTAATTCTCTAATATTTTCTGTTTGTATGTATTAAGAGTATTGATAGTTTCACCCACCTTGAATCTCAACCCAAAATATTTTACATATTTGCAATCTAAACTTGCTCGGACTGCTTGATATGGTACTGTATGAGTCATTCATGCATAGACCAGCATTGTGGTAGAAGTGGATCACGATTTGCTGAAATATAGTCTAGTACTTACCTGCTAGTTACCATCTCTCAAATGAAACTGTTTCTTGACTATGTAATCATTTGTAGTCTGTCTCCAGATGAGATCCAACCTGTGAGTTTAAACTACCATTCGAGGGTGGTTTAAGTGAAACTTTGCAGCTATGTCTTGAAATGGCTAGAATACTCAAACCTCCATCTTTGCAGGGAGATGGGAAAGCTGAGAAACGTTTTTAAAATCTTCTCTTGTAAACAAGTACTTTGTCAGCACTTCTAACCTCTTTCAAGTTAAAGTTGTAAGGTTAGTTTAGTCCACTTTTTGCAATGGGTCAAAAAAGCCTGCTTGGGTTTGCACAGAAATGGAAGAGGAGCTCTCATAATCAATACTGCCTCTCACTTGAGGGCTCTGGCTCTTAAAAGCTGCTTTGCTGCTACCCTTGCCCCCACCTCCAAACGTCATCCTTCATTTCACGGAAAAACATCAAACCAATTAATTTAAACTACTATTGAAAATACTTTAAACTAGCAAACGTTAAGGAAGTTGCATCTTAATTTCCATTAATTCTTATTTTTCATCCAGTCTAGAGAGAACTAACTTAAACAATACAGATGTGCCTCAAGCATAACAATGAGACAATGTCAGGCAGAGTTAGAGAGAGTGCAGAGAGTGAGCTTAATGAGAGTGAGTCGCTGTAGCAAATAAACGCTTAGATGTACAGGTAGGCATAGATTTGCACACTTGTTTTTGTTTTTATAGTTGTAGCTTAATAGAGATGCTTTGGAAATCCACAGTGGTTTGGTAGAATTTTGTCATATCGTGTATATTTTGAAAGAAATAGGCTCAACAAATTGGTATTTCTTTCATGAAAAGTTGCTTTAGCAGACAATTTCCAATTCATACTGAGTAGGTATTCCTACACACTGTCTGTGTTTCCGTCTTGATCCTGTACAAAACTATTACAACTGGGTTAATAGAAAGCTTTTTTATGTTCTCACCCATACTTGTTGATTAATAGTTTTTTATAATATTCAGGGAATTTATCTTGCATATAGTAAAAAAAAAAAAAAAAAAATGCTGCTAATATTTAGAATATCAGCCTACTAATTCAGGAGAACTAGCTATAGGATAGAAATATAATTATGTGAAATGTATTGAAGTACTTCCATTTCAGCCCAGATGTAACACACAACAATACCCTATGCATGCTTTTACATAGGTGTCAAAAGGATTCTTCTTTTGGTTCTTTTTTAAAGTATTTACTTTAATCCAGCTTGGTAAAGTGAATATTCTAGAAAACTGAAGAGATTGGACGTGTATATGAAGAAGAAGCTAAACTAATATCTTGTGTATGTTTGGAGTAAAGAGCAAGCAAAGGTGAAGTTTATCTTGAGAAACAAAAAGAAGGAAATCAAATCAGCCTTTTTAGGAGATAACAGTAATTCAAAACAGATATTTTCTTTTAATGGAAGCTCAATATCTTTAGACTAACTGATCCTAAGAGAAAACCTTTTCATTAAGGATTATCTGTCTCTTTTGCAGAGACATTATTGAAGATTAATGAAAAGCCCATGTAAGAGTCAAACTAAGAATTCTGTTGCTAAGACAAGGCAGCTGACTTCCTTCAGTTAAATCACACTTTTACCTGCATCTAATCCTGAGCAGGTGAACATACTCTTTAATGGATAACTGTTCTATCTAAACTGCAAAATGTGGTCTGTGTTTCCAGGCAAGAAAGAAAGTGAAAGTAAAGACAATTAGGGAATTGCTGTCAATTTTTACAGAAGTTATTGCTACAAAAATGTTTAAAACAGATTATGGAGAAACTCTTATCAACCATTTACATATTTCTGAGACACTGTCCTGTTTTTCTTAAAAAAAGCATTGGGGTTTTTTTCCTATTATAGTTGATATTTTTCTTTTGATTCAGTTCCAAAAACATATGGTGGAACAGTTTTCCTTTTTCTTCCCAACTTATTTACTTTGGAAGTGCACTGAGTTCTAGTGTAAGGTCACAACTGACATTCAGGGGGCTGAAATCTTCCAGCTTTATCCATTACAGGATCACACCACCACTGCAGTCCTCTGTGTGCTTCCATAGATAACCTGCACTCCTGTCTGACAGGCTGTGTTATCTTTGGAAAGGGTTACACGCACTAGGATTTACTTGAAAGAGAGGAGTGGGTGGAAGTGGTTTATCAAATGACATTTGAAATTAAAGTGTTAAAGCAGGAACCTCTACACCTGTAGCTGACTCAGCCTGTGGACTGTCCCACCACCAGCAGGGTATACTGCAGATAGCTGTAGCACACTAATGAACCAAGCTTTCAGGGTCTCTGTGCATCTGGAGTAAAACCTCAAGTCCCAAAAGTGCTGAAGCAAATTATGATTGTTATGTTTCCTGGACAAAAATAATTAGTGTCTGAGACTGAACTCTTTAAAATTTAGGTCTGAGTCTGTATTGTTCCCTCAGAATCTCAGGTCTTGATTGAGTACCTCCACGTGAGATACACAAATGTTGTTTTCAGCTCAGATGAATAAATATGAGCCTAGATAAGGCTTCGAATATTTTTTCAGTATTGAGATTACTTGAAGAGGTGCAACTGTTGTGATGTTTACTTGGGAAATTAGGTAGATAGAAATGGAGAATGACTATGCAGAGGCAGCAGAGCAGATGTCAGGCAGCAATGATTTACTGCCATGGCCTAGCTGTGGCCAATACAAACCAGAAACAATGAAGAAAAACCTATTGGTAAACATAAAATCATTCTGATAATTTTGAATAATGCATTTTTTGTTTTATATATAAAAAAGGAAAGCTTGACTTTATATGATGTCATAAGAATTACTCAAAATTCATAAAAATGGAATGACTCAAAAACCTATACATAGGTTTCCTAGCTTGGAAATATAATATACATCTAGCTAAAGACAATAATACTGGAGCTATTGTTTCAGCCTATTTCAGCTTTTAAATAATGAAAGATTTCACCTGCCAAAAGTCAGGAGAAAGAAGGGAATTAAAGAGACACATTTCACCCTCAGTTGAACTCTCTCATTTTTCTGGCATCAAGTTATCCCCTTAATTGCCTGTGAATTTCCTCAGGGGCTTAATATTATTTATTTTTAGTCCATAAAATTCTCAAAAATCCAGATGTTTGAGGTAATGCTCTATTGACCCTAATCTTTAGTATCAACAGATATGCTGTATTGATTTCATTAAGTCCAAATGATCTCTTTTTCCTCCCTACTCCCTTTTGTAGAAATAAGAGAATCAGTTATGGCTAGCTTCTGCTGGTCAAATTTCAATGTGATTTTTTTTTTTTTTTTTTTAAATTTAGCAACTGTAAAAACACGTAATATATAGCAGTATTTAAAACTATACCATTGCATTAACAGGGTTTAAATGAATCCAATCACTCTGTTTTAGAAGCCAAAATAAGGCAATGACCTCAAGCTAATTTCTTACCACATTCCTGTATCTTCTGCAGATACCTTTTACCAGACTTAACGAATGTGCCAGCACAGAGCATAAAAATATCATGTGTAATCTTTCTTAAATAGTTTAGATAGGCTTTACTTTTAAATATCTTTTATTGTCCATTATAGAAAATGGTATTGAATATCTGCTAGTCAATCCTATCCTCTTAACAGAGTACAAAAGAATAATGAAACTGTATTTTTACTATTGATCTCTAGAAATTAATTTTAAGTAATCTGCATAGCTTCATGTAGTGAGATAATCACTTTCAGAGATGAGACAGATGACATTTTGATAAAAGTGTGCCTGTAACTTTTAGGCAGTGTTTTACTCACGTATGATGAAAAACTATATTCAATAAAGCAGAGGTAGTACATGCAGTTGAAAACTCCGCAGTGTGGTTAGGTAAACATTGGAAGCAACATATAAAAAGTAAGTAAGTTTCTCAGAGGAATTTGTTGATGCCTTAATGCTTAAATGCTTAATTCAGATGTTTGCAGGGCAGGCATTTGGCACTTTTAAGTTTCTGTCTAAAAGTTGAAGTTCTGAGAATTTTGAAATACTTTATTATAAATGGAAACGTTTACATCTTCTTAACTCTGTAGTGAAAATAAAGTTTATCCTTCCAAATATCTTTTTATTTGTTTCATTTTCTTCTCAGCATTTCATAGAAATGTGTGCATTATTAGAGAAAGCATTAAGTCTCTTTCTAAGGATTCAACTAATTCCAGTTATTGTGGTTTAAAACATATGTTAGAACTAGACCATACAAAAGTGTTAGTGGTATGTAAAGATAGATATAAAAGTAATACATTTTATTTTTTTTGTTTCCTTGTTTTCTTCATCCTTTCCTTATATCAAGGATTCTGCTGGAAAAGCTCCCTTGACTTCTTCTAGAATAAGTTAAAAACTGTCTAAAATAATTAATTGTGCAAATACCTGATTCTTTTTCCATCAGTTCAATGGTAAGCTGGGAAAAAAAAAAAAAAAGATCAACATATTGGACATTCAGACTGAACTGTTTGGGGCATCTGAATTTTGTAGGGGTTTTTTATTTAAATTTCAATCTATTTTAAACTTGAAGCTCATAAAAAATGGATTTTTTTGTTATCTTGTATTTAGATTTTTTTCAGAGCTTTTTACTGAGACAATTTACTAAAACTGACTCAAATACATAGAAAATTTCTGATACATTGAAGCTACAGTTTTAAAGAAACTTGCTATCAAATGTCTTTCCTAGCTCTACTCATAATCTGTAGAAAAAGGCCTCTGAAATGAGAAAATACTACAATAAGCTTAGTTTTTCTCCTCCTAACCCCTAGCTTTTAGTAAAATTATCACATTATCATGAGTATTCTACCATGCTGGGTTGGAATATTAGTGGGGTTTCTTTTGTACTGGTCAAGATTGACCACAGACTAAGACAAGAGCATAGAACTCTTTTTGTAAAGTGGTGTCAAGGATTTTCCTCTGCATTAAATGTTAATTATGCCAATTATTATGCTTAATATGCATATTGACTATATATACACATGAATTTATATCTCTATATATGAACATACCACATATATGACGTTTAGAATTTTCTCATTGCCAATATATTTCCCTATAACTCTTTCAAGTAGAAACATAAAGTAAAACAATATACATCATACAGTTTCCTGTATAGCATATCACATATAAACATGGGTTTGTGATTTCTACTACCAGTTGTTAATTTAAAAAAAATAAGATTATGTTTTGCTTTTTGAAACCGATGTGACATGAGGACCAAATTCACAATTTTTTTCCTAAGCAGCCTCTAGTGTCTGGCATTGGTGTTCCAAAAAGGTCTTTTCCACGCTTCAGTATTATTAACCTCATGTATGATAAGAGCAACTAGTAGTAAATGACAGTGTGCTGGTCATCTGGCTGTAATCTAGAAAATGCCAGCAGTCAAAGGGTTAATGTAAGAGTAAAGGGTTCATGTTACCCCTCTCTCTTGGGCTGCATGCAGTGTTTTTGGAATGTTATTCAAAGGCTAACCCTGTCCCCAACTCATTTTTTTAAACAAAGCCTGCAGTACTTGAACCTGTCTACTTCAAGCCTTGATTAATGTCGTTAACTGCTATTCTCAATCTCTCCTCATAGCTGCCAGATGGAATGCTGAAGATTATTCTGCATCACTTAATTGGAGTTTATAATTAAAAAATGGTGAGTGTTATGGAGTACGTTTTGCCCCTTTGATCCCTACACAGACAAACAAGCTTCTCTAATCAGTAATTCCCCAATGTCCTTTTTTCAGAGCCTGTGTGAGATCGTATGTCTCTGATGTCTACAGTATATATTATTTTTACATAATTTCCAAAAATTGTGGACACAAATCCTGGTCATATATGTTTTTCTCCTTCAAAAAAGTAATCCTACATATGGAAATATAGCTCTTCATATGGCCTCCTGTGCATACCTCCCACAAACATGCGGCAATATACTCTCTATACAGGAAAATAGCAATGTATGCCAAACTATACATACGGCTCCTGTAAAGTCAGCTCCAGGACATCTTTTTATAGTTCAGTTAAGGACAATTCTGAGAAGTGACTTTCTGCATCATTTTGGAGGACAGCCAAACTGAGCAAAGGCAATTATACCTCTGCTTCTGTTTGTACCAACAGTCAAAATGTATGTGTGCACACACAGGATGTATATATGTGGACAGAAGTTTGCATCGTGATTTTAGAGCAACTGTTCCTACATTTTTCGATGTAAGCAATAACACTGCAATCAGAGTTAGCATAGGAATAATGTAATATGCATCTGTTGTAAGAAAGTGGATGGTCAAAACCTCTGGTTTTCTTCTGAATGTGCAATGTAAGCCACAAAACACATCTAAGAGTCTTCTAATACACATAAGATCCTCAGTGAAAAAACAAGCCACAATGATTGAAACATCCTCATTCAGAAAGAGAGACAGAAATATGAAAGATGTTGTCATTGGTCTTCGATCCTGTGGTAGCAAAAAGGCTGCTAGACCGTAATGCTGAGGTGAGGTAGGAAATCAGCTGTGACTCACACTATTGATGGTAGCAAAAGACAAAAACAGAACCAAAACCCAAACCTGCCACTGAAGGAAAAACTCCTTCCTGCTCCTTCCTGAGGTGAAATTGTTCAAGGTGACGGGACGAGTCCAACTCAGTGCTAACGCTTCTGAGCTCACTTGAAGTTGAAGCACTTGCGTAGTATGGCGGCAGGCAAGAGTCCCACGATCTAAGTAAGGAAGAAAATTCCATCATTGTGAGCCACTGTGATCAGAGAAGAAAGGAGATTTTATTAACTAACAAAATGGCTCACAGAAATGTTTAGGTGTCTAAGTGGACAGGCGTTCTGTTTGTAGAGAGTTAACACATGTTATACTAACATCTACTCCAAAATTTTATACATACTAGAATAAGATGAAGTCTAACTTATTTGCATATATGATTTTAGGTCTGATATTTGCATGGAAATACTATATTTGATTACATTGACTGTAGCAACTCCATCAGCATTAAAATAACTACTCCTAGTAAGAGAAATATGTTTCTTTACAGTGGCCAGAGTGGCAGGTCTGCAACCTGCTGCAAATTCCTACAAAGGTTCCAGACCCAGAATTTCCTAGGAGGCACAGGGAGAATGCCTGGAAAAGTTACAGAACTAGCAACACCCAGAAAACACCAGGAAATGCCTAGAAAGGAACCAGTCAAGGAAATTAGAATTAAAAAAAAAAAAAAAAAAAAAAGACCAGATATCCTGGAAAGAGCTGAGAACCTCTTAGAAAGCTAAGGGGAAATTCTAGAATGGATCCAGATGCAGGAAGTCCTAGAAACTTGTGTGAAAGATTCCTAGAAAACAAGGAATTCCTAAAAAACTGCTGGGGATGTTCCTAGAAAGCTGTGGGAGGGAGGGTCCTAGAAAGGTTCTAGGACAAGGGATTCTTAGAAAGCCGCAGGGAATTTCTAGAAAGATTCTATGTCTAGGAAATCCCACAAAGCTGTGGAGAATTTCTACAAAGTGGAAGGAATTCCCAGAAAGCACAGGGAAAATTATCTATAAAGCTGTTGGGAAGTTCCTGGAAAGCAAAGGGGATTCCTTAGAAAAGTTCCAGATCTGGGAATCACTAGAAATACAAACCAAACAAAAAAATATTTTAGATCAAGAAATGTCTAGAAAGTGCTGGATTACTTTTAAGGTGGTTTCAGATCCATGAATTCCTAGAACGCTATATGGAATTTCTGGAAATATTATAGATCCAGATGTTGCAACAATAACAAATCTTGCATCTGCAAGATTTTTCTGCATCACACTACTACTCTAGAAGTCTATCTTAACAGAGCCTAGCATGTCAGGTTATTACTCATAAAAAATGGCATGTAAGAAATAATACAAAAATAATATGTTGGATTTAAAAGTCGTATATATTTTTTGTTTTTAAATTCCTCATATGTTATCACATATACACACATATATTTCTAATTGTCTCATCTTTATCAGAATCTTTATCTTCCTTTCTGTATGAAAGAGAAAGCATGTTAAGAATATCATGATTGTATAGACGATACTGTGATCAAGCCCCAAATTGCCTTTTCACTAAAGAAACAACACTGTCAAACCTGATTTATTCTCATAAGGACTGCAGTCTAGACCCAGGAAAACATTTGGATATATGCTTTGTAAGTACTTAAATTAAGCATGTGTTTATCTGTTGCATTAAATAGGTTGTCTTCTTAAAATAAAGCTAGTTATGTAATATTTACCTACACAGATTTAGGGCCCATAAGTGATTATATTGTTCTCACAGTACAGGAAAAAAAAATCTGAAAATGCTGAAATGATCATACTTATAGCTTAATAATATATTTTTCAAGGAAAGGTATTCATCTTATAACTATAATATTTAGCGTTGTTCAAGTATAATGATTAGATACTTGAGATTCAAGTCTTTATGTGTAATTAGCTTAATCCATAAATTATAATCCATGAAGGTAATAAAAACAGTCATTTTGAAAATCAACCAACAGAGCCCATAATTTTCTGCAGTTACTGTGCTCAGTAACAGCAGCACACAAAAGTGAAAATGCTGGTTGTTAAGGAATGCTGCTCATCTCTACCCATGTTAAAACAAATTATTTGACAAAACAAGGTCACTTATATGGTACACTTGTGGTTTCTTTGCCAAGTTCTCCTGGTAACTGGTAAAGAAGGAGAAACTAGAAATGGAGAATGACTACTGATTCCTTCCTTGGGCAGAGTTTATGCACATAGTCAAGACCTCAGCTAAAAACAGATTTCTTCTGAAATTATTATTATTTCAGCATTTTATATTTTTCTATGAACAGCTATGACTGGTAATAAGACTCAGTACCAACCTATACCTAGCAAAAAGAGTGTTTCTTTGTAGTTAGAGCGTTTCATTCCAATTTAGGCCACAGCTATGACTGAGGTAATTACTTTTTTATTTAATTCAGTCTTTCTCTTCTAATTGTCTGCCCTCATACGTTTTTTCTTTTAAGGTGTGTAAAATATAGTTTCATAAGAGAATATGGAGCAGAGGGGCTAGAAGTGTGTCTTTATTTCATGTGTCCATCACCCATAGCTTAAATGATAATGCTGCTCTTTTTTCTTTTTTTTTTTTTTTTTTTTGGTGGGAGGGTGCATATTTTTGTGAGAAGCGAGAACACACTATAGCGCTGGGGTTGTTCTTTGTGAATGACAAAATTCAAACAACTTAATGAATAGTTTAGTCAAAAAGAGTTTCCTAGGCCATAATCATGGCATATAAAGAAATCAAGTGTGCCTCCTTCTCTAGACATATCTGCAAAATCGACAGATTTGTGGCACAACACTGTGTCTGGAAGTCATTATGGCAACTCATGTCAGTGCTTATTAAATTGCAATCTATAATCGAATGTTTGATTATAATACATTATAAGAACTCCTTAACATGTCATATACTATATTTCTAGAATATTTTTAGAATATACAGGTTACCATTTTTATTAAGTGTTGCTTGCTAACTCATTAAAGTTGTTCATAGTACTAGACAACTGTGGATCAATCATTCTTGACTTATACATAGATCTAAATTTCAAATGGACATATGCAAAAGGTAAGATTGTATTTTGAAATTCGCACCATTCAGTAGGTATGTTTAAACCCCTAGTCTCAATAGAAATCAATGCGTTTTTTCTCCCAATGCATGGAGACCGGATTTGACAGATAATATTTTAGTATAACAATGTGTAATGCTTTTCACAAGTGGACATGCAGAAACATTTAAATAAGTGCTTTGCTGAATTAGGATTAAAGCACATGCATGGTACTTCCTCAGTTTAAGTTTCAAAGCAGAGGGGCTTAGCAGGAATGCCATGTGAACGGTGAGGTATTTAAAGCTGACATTCTCTTCACTTCCAATGCCTTGGATCATCGGTTTCTAAATTTCTTCCAGTAACAATCATATTTTTATTGTGAACCCCAAAACTAAGAAAAGCGGTATGTTTTTGTCAGATTTGTGACCCCATTCATAACAGCTTTTTGTAACCATTGCCTGAGGTAGAAGTCCCACTAAGAGGCATGGCTTTTTGAAGTTCTAGAAAAGGCAAAAGAAAACACTCCTAGGGGATATATGTGAGGTTCAGACTGTATGAGACTTTTCCAGAAGAGGTAAAATTCAAGAGATTTTTTGTGTCTTTTAGCTCTTTTCTTTAAAATATTTTTTGAACTGCTAACAAACATGTCTCACCTGTCTGAATAGAACATCTGGCACATTACCTTCGGGTGCAAATGATGGAGAATCAGACTGAAACAGATGTGGCCGCATATCTGCCACAGTGTTCCTCTTGTAGTCAGGGCTCCTTAGGCAGTACTATAAAGACAACACAGACTTGCTGAGACACTCTGAAAACCTACATGGAGCTAGCAGAGTTTTAAAAATTCTGGTACCAACATACTCAAGGAAAAAAAAAGCCATTAGTAAGGTCACTGTGCAGTTGCTATTGATTAAATTGCCTTGTCTTCAGTACAGTAATATTTCATGTAACTGCAAGAAATATATTTACTTTGCTCATTATAATATGATGTTCACAAATCTTTTATTTAAAATGCCTCACTAAAGCTTCTGCATAATTAAAGTTCCTCATGCTTAAATACTCTTTCTGCATAATCATGCAAAGCAAGCCTAAAATTGTGTGGTCTATTTTGCTTTGAGAATTAGAAGAAAACACTACAAGGCAAAACACGATTTTTTTTAACGGACTGTGGTGTAATGAGTTTCTGTGAGAAAGGCTTCCGTTGTCTGAAGTATTTTAAACAGCACTGCTTTTTATAGAACAATAGAACTTCTAGTTTTCTTACCTTAGTCAATGGTAGCTTTTAAAGAATGATAATGTATAACGTGTACTTTTTAATATTTGTATCTGTATTGTTAAACTACATTATGTTGTTACAGAGAAACAAAGAGGACCAAAACATTAGCCTAACTATTGTTTATATGAAAATCAAATTCTCTTAGAAGTCCAGTTTTTGTAAACCCTCCCAAAGATTAAATATAAGAAATAGGTAAAATTGTATTTTGCTACTTACAGATGTACTTCTTAACACTGGTATGCCTAAAATATAAACTTCTATAAGCTGCCAAGAAAATAACTTTGTTACAACCCAAGATCCTGAATGCATGTGAAAACAAAAACGGAAAACACATGCTTTTTGCCACCTGTAATCTGGCCATTCTACTATGAAAGTGACAATAATTGGTTGCAATTCTCACAAAACATAGGGAAATTTCAGAAAATAAATACACTCACTTAAATAATTTTGATCACACGGAGTTTTGGGCTAATTTCCTTGCATTGCAATAAGAGCTAAGCATTCCAAAAGGGATTAATAATTGAAAAGTTGCACTAATATGTGCTATGAAGCAAGCAATAGCCTGCGGTATAAACGCTGACCCCTCAACGTTGACTTCAATACAGTATTTGTTTTGCAAGGCAAAAGGAAAAATTCTGGTCTGTGGTTTTCAGTTGCAGCAGTTTCTTTCCATCTTGGCAATTTGTTGGTCCTCACTGCCTCCTATTGTTAAAGAGAATTTGGAAGAAAATATGGTTCTGGGTTGAGGGTGGTCAGATACCTCAAAAGAATCTAAGACAAAGGACAGGAAAAATGCATAAACACACTTGGAGTTTAACACTATTAGAAGCTGGCTAATTCTTTCTGGTTAGATTGCTGTCACTTGCAGTAAAGCATCAGCCTACTGCTGTAAAATAACAGGAAAGCAGGACCTGTTGTTGAGACCAGCCGATTAGAGTTATGTCTGCCTCTGTAGGGTGCTTGCATAAAAGGCTGAGCCATTTTCACAGATCATCCATTTATAAATCACTGTAATAAAATGGCCATCTTGACAGCAGCTCAGTAGCATTCTTTCACGTGTGCCAGTAGTATCCAGGCAACAGAAACATGCTAGTCGATAAAAGCAGAGGTGTGGATGTAAGGGTAGGGGTTCTGGCACATTTTCAGTGACGAGGGTGGAAAGAGCAAAGGGCTAAAGAGAGAATATTGATTAACATTTGAATCTATTAACATATTAAAATATTTTAGTTGCTTGTTTCAGATACTGAACATGATCCAACTATTGTAGAAAGACACACTGAAAAAGTATTTTGGGTGACTAGTTAACTGTAAAATTACATCTTCTTGCTATATGTATTCTTTATTTTTTTCCTTCCCTTCCCTCTTCTACTCATCCTCTCTGCTACTTCATATTTCTATTAAATATTGACTTTATGGTAAGTTCAGCCCACTGTATTAGCCAAGACTGTGGGACCAGATGGCAGAAATTTAGGTACATGCTATCCAGCTGTTAGCAAAGGTATTTTGGTTTCCTACACATTATGCAATACTAATTATAAACAGCCTAGATAGAATAAGCACGATAGCAATTTTTCAAGCACAATTACAGTGAAAAATGATGACAAGTATATCCTTCCATGAACGAAAAGCTTTTGTAACTTATCTATTTTGTCACAGAGACAATTCAAAATCAATGGAAACTTGGTTTGATACTCATAGATCCTTCTGAAAATTACAGTATCAGGCTTGACTATCATATAACAGTAAAGAAATCCCAGTTATAAAAGCAAACATATTGGCAGTGTTACATGTCAGCAAATAAAATTTCCCCATTTGAAACATTTAGTCTACGTATTTTAGGTCCCAATTTTATTTAGTTCAGTAAGTTGTCAGAACAGTTGTCTGGAATGGAAACATTTTTTCTAATTTTGAGAAAGAACTTGTATGCAAAAAATTCCAGAGCAAACTACTTGTAATAGGAAGCAGGCTGAAAATAGTCTAACATTGGTTTAGATTGCTATTAAATAGCCTTCTTTCATATGAAATATCCTTTCTGTATATAAATAACAATCTGAAGTCAAGAGAAAGCACTCACATGATGGAACTTACCTGATCCTTTTGATAACAAAATAAGGAAAGTAATCCCCGTTGCAATACTATAACATGCTCAGAACTTATAGGGAATAGTGCCTGCCATGACATATACAGCCTAATGCCTGTGAAATGAGAGGAACCTTCAAAAAAGCACCACGCCTCAACAGAATCTCAGCTCAGCAGGGAGCAAACTCCAGAGCTCTCATGGAGGTGTCTCTTCAGCTTTGAGTCACTCACTCTCCAGACATATATCACAGCATATTACTGCTTGTTGAAAATGCATTTAGTTCTTATTTCATCCAGTATACTGAAACATTAGGTGGATTAGAGAGCAATTTCCATAACCTGACTGTGGCATCAGATTCCAATAGTGTTCTGGCTGTGTGACTTTGGAGTGAGACAGGGAAAAAACCATTTTGGATTGGATCATGCCTGTGGCTACAAAAAAGAATCTGGAGGGTTAAGATTTGGTTGGCAAAATTAAGCTATCTAATCAAAAAGTGCTGAAGCAGCATAAGTACAAAAAAGGCTGTTCATACTGTAGGAAGTGTGCTGCTCCATTGCTTATGTCTACAAAACTCTTAGCTGTGCATCCCTTGAACTTTTCTCATAAAAGTACAACCTAATTAACTAGTTGTGCTCGGGCCTGCAGTTCAAGCCCAAAACAAGGGTTTTATAAATGGAAGGCTGCACACACAAAATATAAGAAAGAGGGCAAAGTATGCTTGGACAAAAAACACTGAAGAAAAATGCTGGCATTGATTATTCTTAACATAAACATGTTGAAATTATCTGCAGAAAAGAAATAATTGACTCACTCCAGGTTTATTTTCTCAATAGTTTAACTACTTGAACAAACCAGGATTTGTGCTCTCTGGGTTAAGAGACAATGCAAGGCAGCAAGTTGCTGCACATTGTGGTGAGTTATGAAGCATGCCTTTGCACTCCCATTTTTCCTTTCAGAAAAAATTAAAGGCTGGATTTAATTCCTTAAACATAGGTGCCTATTGCCATTTCAGATAGCCTGAGATATCCTGCCTAACCTCATGCTGATGATCCAAAATGGCCTATGTGTCCTCTAAGTCCTGCATTATACCTCCCAGATCCTTGCTGATGTTTTGGATACCATAGGACATCCAACATGACAGTATACACCTATGATCAAGCTACTGCATTGATCCCTCAGTGTCTCATGGGTTTCTGTCATGAAAATGCTCACATTTATTAAAGTTAATATATATGCAACAATAAAGTTCAAACAGCACTGAACAACTTGGCCAACAAATTACAGAAAGGACACAAACACGGAACAGATGGAGAATCAAAGGAACTTCTAAAACGAGTCTTTCAGAAGTCTAAAGGTATTGTTATATATCTTTATTCATTGAAGAAATAAAAGACTAAAAAAATAGAATGTTATATGGGTAATTTCTGAATAGAAGCACAGTTAACTCCAGCAATCTAGTCCATGAAAACAGTGCAAAAGTCTCAGTTGAAATATCAGAGAGCTATTAGCTGTCTGAACACTTTATATATTTGCAGCCTGTTTTTCATGAACAGTGACACAAAGTATGAATTAGTTTCATTCCTTTCTTGTATTGTCAAACTATTTGCTTAGTTTTTAAAGTAAGCAAATAACTATTGCCAATCATATGAATTGAGTATATAATTATGTACAACAGGTTTTAAACAGCAAAATATGATCATGTCAAAAAAAGGTTGCTTAACTATCAGTTTTGTGAAAGTCATGATTTGAATATCCTCTGACTGATATCCTAGCAATACATGTCTTCTTACAGTTTGGATGACAATTTCCCTTGTGAGTCTCACAAATGGAGAAAAAAGGCTAAGAATGCTTTCTTTAAAATTTTCCATTAAAACCTCAACATTTAAAATGTATTTGCCCACATTCCTACTTTCAGTTCAGTGTCAAAACCTGTTCCAAATGTTTCCTATTTACAAGTTTTTTTCAAGGTTAGTAGGAGAAATGCAAGAGTTCTACTGTGGATTTATTTATTTATTTTACTTTTTTATTTAACAGCAGACATTCATCTACCCAATCTTCTCCAAAACAGAGCTCTGAAACAAATTAGTTCCTGAGCTCCAATTCATCCAGTCCTCTATTGTGTAATAACATCATGGACAAATTCCTTTCAAAATAATACTAACATCCTTTTTCTTCTTCAGTAAGACTTTGTACTGTATATAATTGATAATATTTCTAATGTTTTCTTGTTGGCATAACACTGAAAGAGAAGGCTCTAAAAAGCTTAAGCTGGTGCCAGCTGCTTCATTTACCTGGGTAAGATGAGCAGCAATGGAAATGCAAATGCCATCTCCTTGCCCCTCACTCGAGATGAGGAGGGAAGATATCAGAAGGAGCACAGCATGCCAGGGATGATGTGATATTTCATCATGGTCTGTAAGCGACAGGCAGGGAAAGCCATTACCTTCTGCTTTTACCTCTGATACAAAAGTATCCCCACACAGCACTGTGAACACATTGAAAGTCTGTCAAGGAGCAATAAAGCTCAGAGAGAAGGGATGCGAGAGAGTTGTTGCAGTGGTACCTCTCACAGGCAAAGCTTAATTTGTTAGCAGAATTTAGCTAAGCACCACTTGGTCTTTATTTCTGTTTACCAGTCTCTTATTTTTCCAGAACTCTTATTTACTTTTTCAATACCTCAGGTAAAACTCCCTTCTTTAACACAAACTCAAGTAAACCTAAGAGAACTGAAAAATTATTGGGAAAACAGGAGCAAAGCCTCTCCAAACTTAAAGAATTTAAAGTATTTTGCAATTTTGTTAGATCAAGAATTGGCATACAATCTTGCCATACATGCTTATATGGAAAGAATATGAAGCATAATCTCCAGGGCTCCTAACCTAGACTAGCTTTTTGCTCTACATAGTATCAAAAAAAATACCGAGAGCTTTTTGCTCTACGTACTATTAAAAAAATAGCAAGAGAGTGAGTGGAGGGAAAGAGAAGGAGAGAAGGGGAGAGAGGAACACCCTGGTGGTATTTGAAAACATCACATGTCAAATGAGTTTTGTGTCTGACTTTTGCACTGCTTTTTGCTTCCAATCCCAGCCAGCAATAGCACAGTCCTGGGCCAGAGAGTCACTAAGACACTCAGCTCTCCCCAAAACTTAGTCCAGCTGGAGCGAGAGAGACTAACACTTACCTCTTTTTCAGGAGCATCTGCCTGTAGATCTGGCTCAGATCCAGAAGAGGATTCCAGTTCAGCACAAATCCTTTTAATCTCTTGGGAGCAGAAGCTGCCGCTCTAGAAAGCTGACATATTTCAGACCATTGATATCATTATTTGGAGGTATTTATTGGTGTCTGTCTAAGGAACTATTTGAAATATGGTGCATCTAACCAAGAAGTTTCCTTTCCACAATGCCTCAAATACTTCACATAAAGTAACTTAGACGAAACAGAAAGATTGTGAGAATTGGTCAGCCTTGAGCTTACATGTCCAGATATAAAAAGTCATAGCCCATTGATTAGATGTCTAATTAGATACTACTTACTCATGTCATTTTGGAAATCTGACATCCAATACACACCATAAACTTCTGACTATTAAAGAAATGGGATCACCTCTCACATTTTGGAAGTATTAACTAGTGGTAAGGGGGGGGGGGGGGGGGGGAGGGGCAGTTATATAGTGCTGGAAGATGTGTGTGCAAGAAAAGGCTGAAAGTGTCAGTAATCAGTCTACTAAATATTTCACATAGTGTATTTTCCTTAAACACACGAAATCACTTTCGATACAAGCTGAACAAAAAAAAAAAAAAAAAAAGTAAAATGTCAAGCTATTATGTTAACATTTTCCAATTTCAGGTCTTTATCAATTTTCTGAGACAACGACCAAATCGAGTTTTCATGTCTGAACATGGCTAGTAGAATACAGTTGGTACAGCACTACTGTCAGACATTTGGATCATTCTTTACCAAGCATAGAGAAAAATGTCAGCTGAGATGTTCACACAGAACTTGACATTTGGGTAAGTGAATATAACCTTCAGATCTGGCTTTCCTTTTACATGCAGCAGAAAAATAAAAAAGTAATGGAGACAGGCAAAGCAGAGTTTGAAATAATCATAGCACAACATCTTATTAGTTCAAATCCTGCCTATGGGGTCCAACCTAAGTACTTGTACCAGGAGCTGTATGTCACCTTAGAGAAAGAATTAAACAAAATAAAAAATAGAGAGCAACATGGTGTACTTTTAACTCCAGCCTATTGAAGTTGTGATCTCTAATTAGGTTCTACCAGCAAGTGGTGTGCCTATTTGTTACCCACAAATGTAGGACATGCAGAACAGGGAGGACTCACTCTCTGGCTATCTATATGATAGAGGAACTCCAGCACTCTCCAAAGAGGAGATGTCTCTCCCTGTCAGTGCACAATCACATGCCTGTGAGTTGGTAAGTAAAGTCTATAAGTTGGTAACCTTAGCATCACCATCTATAAAGTACCCTTAAAATTATATTACTAAGTTCATAATGGAAAGGGGCAAATAGTATTGAAGGGTGGCAAACATCCACCATTGCAATTCTCCAAGTCTGAAGCATCAACTTGCATTTCCCCTTAAGCTTTGCTATCTCAAACAATTCAGTAGAAGTAAACAGTGAAGAGGAAAAAAAAAAAACAAACAAAAAACCAGGGAGTGCTGTTATCAGCACTGACTCTGGCTAATGCTTTGGAAGGGTGCTATTTAAAAACAAAACAAAACCCAAACCAAACTGAGGTAGATGCTTCATACTAGGTTGTTTCTCTAACGGATGATTGCAACCCCATTTTTAAAAACACTTTAGTGATTTGTCTTATATCTTTAATGGTTTTTAGAGTTAAAATTTACAAAACCAAATAAAACCTGGGGGCTAAATTTCAGCTAATATCTACTTAGTCAAAAAAAAACCCAAAACTTTTAATAACATTTTATTTGAACATTTCTCATTGATGCATTTATTTTATTCTAGCATATACACTTTAATTACTCCATTTTTTCATTTCTTCAGACTTTTCTAGATGCATTTTTCCCTGATACAATTTTTAAAAATTCTTTACTAATGTTTTATGATAGCAGAGATAAGGCTATGGATATAAACCAATATTACTAAATCTTATTCCCCCAAACAAGATCTAAGAGATGCTATCAAAATCAACTAAGGAGAAAATACTGATCAAGGCTTATTCTTCTAAATTACATACTTTCAGCCACTTGAGAAGTGTGACTGAAAGTGAGAGCACAGCATCTTACTACAGGGCTCCACAGCCTGCAAGCCTGAACTTACAAGGGATCTTAATTTTCAAGGTGCTTGACAGCAGTAAAGTTTGGGCAATCTTGATCACTTTTGAAAAGTCTGTTCACTAAATGAGAATTAAGCTTTTGAAATTCTTATCTTAAATTTTCAATAGATGCAAGCAAGCTCAAAATGATATGATTTTTCACAGCTTTTCTGCATAGCAGCAGTGCAATTTCTACTAAAGACTTACTCTTTAGAAAATATGGTCTTGCTTTTACTATAATTCTCAAATTAAAAAAAAATAGACTTTGCTGATGATAGTAAATTCTGCTATATAACCTCAAAGACCATGACGTAAATCACTTTACCATGCAATCAAAATAACTTCCCCTGCAAAATAATCCCTAACCAAAATATTAAATCAAGCAACCATCTCTTCTCATGCGTGACTGACCAAATAAGCTGGCCTCAGTTCAGCAATGACATAAATGTACAGAATCTAACAGTAAATAAATCAAAATTTCTGTCCTACCAGGCACTGAAATCACCAGGAATCAATATCTCTCTGGAGTTTTCAACATCAAGGCACAGAAAGGATCTGAAAAACTCATCAAGGACAATTCTCCTATTCAGCAAACTAGGAAAATAATTGGATCTGTCAAACCAAACATGAAAGGAACAATCATAGATTTGTGTTATAAGCCATGTTGTATATATGTTAAAGGTTAAAGGGACTCAGATTCTCAGTGATTGTAACTCTAAATGACTCATTTAAAATATTTTTCAAACTGTATCTCCTCTGAATAAAGACTTGGTTAATAATGAATAAGCCTACTCATAAGATATGTAACAACATTAAAATCCTTGCACAATTGGAGCTGTAGTTACTTTCAACACATTTATTTGTATGACTTATCACTATGAGATTATATCAGAATAGAGCATATTTGTATCCTAATCTTCTATCAGAAAGCCCAATGTCTTTAATTATATAATAAAGTTATCATAATTGGCCAGATTTTTTTAGTCTGTAACATTTTCTTGAAATCAAATGGAAATTACTAACAGTCCTCCCTGTTTTTTTCATATGTTGTTCTGGCACTGTTTCCTTCTGACTTGTCATAGTTCCATCTCCCTGTATTATTCAGTTGAATAATTTCCTTGAAACAGAAAAAAAAATATATATAAAACTTTTCATCTCAGTAATATCTAAATGAAACACAGATTACTTTTTGTTTGTTTTACACTAATACATTCAGCTGCTTTTCCTACTTTCTGTATCAGGAGGAGAAACAAAAAGTCAAATCTTATTTTCATTTGCTTGTTTTCTGTTTAGCTCATGAACTTTGAATATTAGACCGAGTGTTCCTGGTTCTAAAGAACTAAAACTATGTACACAGATGACTCAATGTAATCCTCCAAATTTTACTGAATTATCCTGAGAATGACAAATGTAAAGGTTACTCCTTTCATTTGGGTTACGTTTTACTTCAGTTTTTCTTGGTGAAGAGCTTTAAGCAGAATTTGCATTTCTTTTCCTCTCTTTCCAACTTTTTATTGTCCCACACCCCTTAAGTAAAATTGCTTTTTGTAAAGTTGCATATTTAACAAAAATAGATGCTTTCAGTGCATATCAGTAAAAAGAAATATACAGTTACCTATTAAGTAAGTGCAGCTCTTGCACTAAGTGCAAGGGAAAATATTGGGAATATCAGAAGGTCATTAGGTAATAAATGACCTTATACACTATGTACATGTATAGTGAGAATCAAATTAAGTTTACATCTGACATCCAGTGCTAAGCACAAAAAGTGTCAATGATTATGCTACGACTAAGCATTCGGTGCTCTGAGTGTCCGCTGTGCTCAAGGCAGTATCATTCAAAAACAGTGTATTTCCAGAAGTGTGATTTTAACTCTTACAGAAAGATGACTTTAAAGGGACAATATTTTGTGTTTTTTGGAACATTATCTCAAGATAAATAAAAAAGTTATGTCAGAAGTTTTCAGTAAAAGCTACCTGAGGACTACGATCACAGGAGACAACATTCTATAAAATTAAATCCTTATAAAGAGTTTGAGATGAGGTGTGAAGTCATTTGGAGTATTCTCATTTTCTGTTGTATGTGCCAGAGAACACAGCGAAGAAGTTCAGACGTGCTTCAAATAAGGTTTAATTACTTTCAAATGAGACTAAAGGTATTAAAGTATGTTCAAGGATTATTAAGAAAGGAACATTTAAGCAGATACCAGTTTTAGCCATAAACCATGCATTTCATCTGGAAAAGGCAGAAAAGCAAAAATTCCCTCTCATAAATAATATAATGCCATTCTAAACTTTTATAAAATACTAGGTTTACAGCAAAATTAAGCTTTTCTTGAAGACCTACTTAATTCTCTAGTCACTAGAGGTCACTATTACAGTTTTGAATCTTTGAAGTCTGCTGCCTCTTATTTTCCTCAGTGTACTCTAAATTTGAAAACTTCCCTCTATGAAATGCATTCATGTTAGAATAATGGTACTTGAAATATTTATGTGTCTTCTTCAGAAAAATAAGTCCAGAAGTACTAGTCAAAAGGTCTGGTTAGGAGATCATATTAAAATACTTAATTTATTGTGGTTCTACCAGTGACAGGTTTTTTCTAATAACTCCAGCAATAAGCATATTAAGATGATCTGCCCTCATGAACAGCAAAGATTATCGTGACATTACAGCAAACTTATTCAAGACATAACCTACGAAGAAAAAAAAAAATCACAACAGGCAGAGTGGTTGGTTCTTCAGATACTCGGGTCCTGATGCATCAGGAGTCCTTAACACAAACAGAAGCAGACATGATGATATATATTTGGAAAGAAAAAAGAAACAAAACTGGTGAAAATAAAGGTTTTTTAGATGTTGTCTGGACTTTGTCTAATATCTGTTGTCATTTTGACCTACAGTAAAGTAATTTGTGTGTGGGATTTGCTGCAGAGTAGTCACTGTTGCTGCCCCCACACCATGTTTCTGGCACAGAAGTCACCTCTCTGTTCTGTTTCCATTGCCAGCAGAATGTTGGTAAGGGTGAAGACTAAGCACAAACGTGAAAATCTTTTCAAATTATTTTCGTCTTATAAATGCAAACATAAGAAGCCATGAAGTTAATGGGTCTGATCAAAATCTCAGATACATGCAGTGTCTCTCAAGGACTCTGGGTTGATCATTAGGTGACCTGATAGTTCACAGATCATCAGTCTACCATCACAGTGGTCATAACTGCTGGGTAGGGGTGACTGAGAGCAGATGTGGCAACCACATTGGGGCACCAAAGGTCAAGGAAGAACCACACTAATGGCAGCACACTAGAAAACTACACACAAACCAAAGAAACTGGGCCCCACAATTTAAGGATGTGAAGGTCCTTGAATGTGTCCAGAGGAGGGCAACAAAGGTGGTGAGAGGGCTGGAAGAAATGTCCTATGAAGGGCGGCTGAGGACTTTGGGCTCATCTAGTTTGGAGAAAAGCAGGCTGAGAGGCGACCTCATTGCTCTCTACATCTTCCTGCGGAGGGGTAGTGGAGAGGGAGGTGCTGATAGGACGTGTGGAAATGGTTCAAAACTGCACCAGTGAAGGTTTAGATTGGACATTAGGAAGCATTTTTTTTGCCCCAAGCCTGTCAGTGTTTAAGACACATTTGGACAATGCCCTTAATAACATGCTTTAACTTTTGGTCAGCCAAAATTGCTCAGGCAGTTGGACTCGATGATGATTGTAGGTTCCTTCCAAATGAAATAGTCTATTCTATTCTATGGAAGGTCAAAGGCAGAGGTGTCAGGATAAAAGAGCATCTATGTACAATATTAAAGTGACAGGTGAGCCAAGACCCAAGTAAAAAGTCAAATTTTCTGTGTACAAAGAACATTGAGACTCCATATGGGCTTGGGGCTGGAGTTAGGATTCAGAGTTCACAAAACAGAAACAAAATTTTGGAAGCGATTATGACCATTGAGCAAATTCCCTGCCTGGGACAGGCAGACCATCAGTAGTTAAAGTATAAACCAGGTCTGAACTAGAAGTCCCATAATTACTGCCAGCTGCATTGTTTGAAGCCAAAGACATCATGTGAGCAGATTTTGAGTGCTGCAGAGAAAGCTGCAGGTGCTCTCTAAAAATGTATAATTCCCTGAAACAATTTAGAGAAGAAAAAGCTCTCTCTCACCTTCAAGGCCTTTCTGGCTGGGCTGCTTCCTGTGATAATTTTACCTTGTTCATGTAGGATTAAGGACCTCTAGGAATCAGAAGGTATGAATGTGGTTTTTTACTTACTTATATTTTCTGCTTTTATAATGACCAATTGTTTATTGATAATGTTTGTGAGATTTCTGACCTTCTCTTTCAGCATGAACTTCACTTTAATTTTCCTACCAAGAAAAGCAAACAACCTCCCAAACAAAAGCAACAAAAATCCCACAACTAACATCACAGGCAGTCTTTATGCATCTTCCACGCCTTTCATGAGTGTGTCAGGAAAAAGTACACTTAATTATGAATCACAGCCATCACAAGCATTCCCAAACTGATGTATTTATTCAGTAGGTGACTTAATGCCATGACAAAAGATGAACCCAGACATCTTAACATCCTGTCTACGTTTCCATGTTATCAGTCCCTTCGTCCCAGAGCATTGTATTTCTTGTCCTTTTTTTCCTCATTTAATCTTAGAATAAGAATATAAGATTATTAAAATTACAACAGTTTGTGTTGCTGGGAAAATTAAATCTTGCCCAGTTCTTTGTTATGTCTCTAAACAATACAGGGTGAGCTTTATGAACAAGATGCCCTTCTAAAAGAGACCAAAAAAAAAGATTCAGCCAGATGTGCTCAGTTTGCACAACTGTTTTATGTGCTTATGCTCTCAAACAGCAAATGCTTAAAAATCATAAATCTAAGAGTTAATTCCACTTTCACAATAGTGGAAAATTAATCTCTCCTTACAAAGAATGAGAAGAGACACAGCCTGAATACATGCTGTTGAAAGATATGAATGGATGTCTCGCCCATTCATAAGTTCTTTGAGCAGTAAACCCAGTCAAGAAGGAAATTTAGAGAAGAAACGTATTCACAGATGAAGAGCAGGGAGACAAAACATGCAGGAAAACTAAAAATATTCTGTCACAAAAAACTCCTGATTGCAGAAAATGTAATCCCATAATCAGAGATTTGCAATCCTCATGGCTGGCATAAAAACATTATATTTGTATTGAAGACCAGAGTCTGTAGCAAAGCATTCTTTGTATACAAAATTTTCAACAAATATAATTATATATGTATTCAACAAATGTTAATGAAATTCTAAGAATTAAAGCCAGACAGTGTGGTGAACATAAAGGTCAATGAGAGTTACATTAAAAACATTCTGTTCCATCTTTTATCCATTCAGCATCCAGGGGAGATTATTATGCTTTGGAATGAAAAGAGAATGTATGGGGGGCAATCATTTCTTCTTACCATGGAAAGAGTTGGTAGCAAGAAAAAGCCTGTTTAATGGGTTTATTTGAAGAAAAATGAAAGTGAGAGAACAGCTGTGCTAAAATACTGTTTGTCATTGTTACTAAACAAAGCATAATCACTAAACACAATGGATGCAGAGAGAAAATAACCAAAGTTAGGTATTACTCCAGCCTTTGCTCATTTCCAAATAATTTTCCTGTTTCAGGTCTGTTCATTTTAGGCTCCTGCTTCTAACAGAACTGTAATTCCTCTCACAATACATAGATTTTTTTTCACTTTAACAAATTCAAGGGCTGACACTACTTTAACACTGATTTTAACCTGTAGTAATGTCTCTCCTCCTAGTTAACCCTTGTTCTGTAAGAAAGAAGGTAAGCTCATCCATCATGTTTTATCTGTTTTATCTGTTTTTTTACTGTTCTTGAGTTTGAATAAGGTTACCTGGCTTCAATTTTTTTTTTTTTTTAATTATAGGGTTGAAATTATGGCAGCAGTAGTTGCACAAATAGACACATCAAGATCAATAGTCAATTTGATCTGGAGAAGCTTTCTTCTTTTGTACCATGTCAGATAAAAGAGAATATCCATGGTTACTGCTATTAATATTTATACCACTCTCCAAAAGGAAAGAAAAATGCTAGACAACAGACCTGGACATTGATTCCAGTTATAAAGGTTATCGTGTAGCATTAAAAAAATAGGACCTTAAGATGGGACTGAGAATAGTTTTCTATGATGTTACCTAAAGCCCAGAGAGCTGAGAAGGGGCAACTAAGTAAAGCTGTTTTGTCCAGATGCAGAACATCCAATACCTGGTGTTAAAAAGGCTTCTTTCAGTCTTCTGCCTATGAAGCACTAGAAAATCCTGGAGGAGGTGCTGCAAGGGCAGAAGGATCTGCAGACATTAGATGGCAAATGCCCAACCCATTCAAACCACAAGTTTTCCTCCCTAGCATGCTCTGAAGCTTGCTTCAAGTCAGTGAATAAATTTGCTTTCTCCTGTTAGTTTGGACTAAAGTGCAAGTTGAGACCCACGCTCACAGATATACAGCACCGATGAGCCCGAATGACTATACAGGAGAGGGGAAGAAAGAATGCAAGACTGAAGAATGCGTTCAGCTTCATGTTCTTGGCTTCTGGTTCTGGGCAGGCTCTTCCACTGAGGACAGAAGGGTCCATCCCCCTAAAACTTCACTAAGGGTCATCTCAGTGAATTTCTGCCCTGAGTTACTCTCATCTCACACCATGCAGGCGTGGTAATATTAGGCACACACCAGCACAAAGACTGGCCCCACAGTACACGAAGGTGTGTACTGTGCCTGCTGGCTGAGATCCCCAGCAAGGTTAGAGCTGATACCATTTAGGTCTTCTAGACAGAGGATTTTACATATATTTGCCTTTCTCTGGTCACACAGGAAATCTGCAAAGGCTCTTTTATGATAGTATCAATACTCTAGCAGAATGGTATGACTGAAGACTGGCATAAGTTCATATAAATGTCTTGAAATCAAAGTTGTTGCTGCACCTTGGGCATTAGTCAGTGCTATATTACAGGTAAGGGTTGAAAAGGGGACTGAAAACTGAACTTTTCCAGGACAGACTCATCTAGGAGTGATTTTTTTTGTATGAGACCTGTGTTTTAGGGAATGCTTTGCCCCAGTGGGTTGCTAGAGAACTGCACTGGATGGATGAGACCAGACAGCTGAAATGTATATACCTCCTCTACTGCCTTCCTACCAAAATTTACCTATACCAAGAACAGGCCACTCAGCCTTTGAAAACTGTCCTTTTAGTGTGGGGATTTTAGCAATAGCAATGAACATGTAGGATAGGTATGTATGTATGTCAAGAAAAAAACGAGCACAAGCATACTTGTGCTAGGAATTCTTATGGTTGTTATTTATACATCCTTTAACGTAACCTCCTATAATTGCCAAGTGTGTTTTACGGTGGTAGTTACAATAATGTCATTGATGCTCCCCCTTTCCTTGGAAAGACTGCAGAATAAGCAGTTCTGGTTTAAGCAACGCACAGATCAGCAATTAACAACATTATCCTGGAAACTTCTTCTGTAGGAGCTGCATCATCAGTTGGATTCTGTGCATTTGACTCAGCTGCTATGACCATCGAGCAGAAATGACACATTTTAGATGCATTCTTGCAGTACATGTATCACAAGCTCAGATGGCAAATGCAGACACAGCTAAGGCAAACATGGCTTGCTTTATTTACAAATATATATCAAGCCTAGAATATAAATTAATCATTCACAATGGATACCTGCCTTGCTCCTTCCACCCCAAAATCTCATCCTGCATTAATAAAAGCCTCATTCTCAGTAAGAATTGATTCTTCCTCCAAGAACTGATTCTAATAAGTGAGATTAAGGTGGAGAAAAATTCTCTGCGTAGTCACCACTGCCTCTCTCCAGTGACTACTGAGTTAGCAGACTAACAATACATTTCAACCTTTCTGGGAAAAATCAAATCTCACCTGAACATAGAGAAATACTTGTAGAACTATGAGTAACAGGGCCATCTCATGTCTCCTGACATAACAGTATTAAGTTAGGGTGGAATAGAAATGAGTGAGAAATGATAAAGGAAGCAGAAGGAAAGGAGACAAGAACAGCAAAAAAGAACCACCGTTAGCAGACAAACTAGAAGCTGTTGACAGATGGGAGATTTGTTTCTGTTGCTGTAGTGAGGAATAATAGTATGGTGGGAAGCAAAGGGGAGATGCAGTCTGCAAGAATACCAAACTGCTGACACTGACTGCTCTCCAGGAACGTAGCCATAGGGAGTGTTACCAGTCCCCACCACCCTCATGCTGAAAAAGGCTAAGAAAATAAATAAAATCAGGATTCAGGGAGATTATTTTATATTGTTATAATAAAAAAGATGGGGAATCACAAAAAATAATTGGCATCATGGCATCTAATAAATTTGACAACCTATAGTAATGCTGTGTGCAGATTATGAACAGTGAGCACTTCCATTTAAGAATGATTTTTAGTTGTTGATTGTATACTGCTCTAGTACAAGCAAAGGGGAAAAGGGAACATTTGTTTTCTCTCTCATCTTTGTAATTGACATCCTAAACTTTAAGCTGCTGGTTTATTAATTAATTAGTCTAGTTTACAGTTTTAACTAGTCTATTTACACCATCATTTTTCATTCATGTCTTCTACTGAATGCAGCATGGAAATTTACAACAAATTTGGGCTCATGGGCACCAACTGTTGCTGCTGGCCCTTTAAAATTAAAATTTCGGCAACTTTCAAATTCAGGGGCAAGAGGTGAGGAAGATTTTTTCAGTGCTTCAGAAAAGATCATGGATTTTTTTCTCACTCTTTGAGAGAGTACATGGATATTTATTTAATCAGCTCCTCTGATCACTGAATACTGCTTCTTAGCCCTTCAGACAGTATTTATTTCTATTTTAAAGGACAAGGAAAGAAAGGACCTCCAAATTTTAAATTTTAAAAAGATTGATGCATGCATTCAAGTCTCCAACTCCATTCTAATTACTATTTTTATTAAAAATTATCTAAAGCTTTTTTATTCCAAAGGTATTTCATTGGGAAAAGAATACATGAACTATGTAGATCTCTATTAATCAAGAATCAAAACCTTCAAGCCTTATTTCAATATTTCTACTTATTTCAATTGAACTTCATTAAATTTTGAACTCAGCAATTCATTTGCTTACATGGAATTCTTAAATAATCGTCCAATTTGTTATAAATAACCTAGGTATATTTGAAAATACTAGCATTCATTTTTAAAGCCTGTCTTATTTTTTGATAGGGTTTGGCTTGTGTGGCTCTCAAAAGCTATCTGTAAATTTCTCAGATCAAGGTTTTTCACAGTGATAAATGCTCTTACCACATGCATCATCCATTTTGAAAAATGCTTAGCTCTTTCCGAGAAGAAAGATATGTTTTGACTTGGACTTGCAAAAATTGTGAACTGAAAGTCACTTGTCACATTGGCAAAGCTTGGCTAATATTTGTTTGAATTAAATTAACTGTAATGACTTTAGTCTATCATACTTAAGTTGGCATTGTACAGGTAGCTGCAAATAATTTTCTTTTTGTTTTCATGAGAGCTAGGCAAAATTAATCTTAATTATTTTAAATGGACCTGTGCTGACTGTTTAATATGCTGGTACTTCAGCAAAACACCTACTCAACATATTGCACATTAAAAAAGTTACCACTCTGTTTTGGGACCAATGCTGTAGCATTTGGAGAGAAAGAGATAACTGTGCAGGGGTGCAAACCATCAAACTTCTCTACACTTAGAAGGTGTAGAAAAGGGATCAAGAGACTAGGTGTACCTGATATGTAGCGTTAACTTTATTAGTTTGGGCAATTTTCTACATTGTATAGAAAATGTCACTAGTCATGAATTTATGACATATGGAGAATTGTAGAAAAACCTGATTGAGATCAAATCTATACTACAGTTAATGCATTCACAATAATGAGTTTTTTTTAGAAAATATTTGTATTACTTTACAATATGATGCACAATTCTCTCTTCAAAAGCAGCGTTCTCCAAGTTTTCTGCAAAAAGACTAACTTATCTCCTGATAATAATTATTGTTTAATATTTATTATATTATAATTATGTATAATAATTGTTATAATTACTATTATTATTAAGGACGTTTCAAGGTCCTCAAATAGCAGTAGTACTAAGGTGACTAGAAGTGGATGACTTAAACTGTGACATTCTACCATTGCCCTCTAGATGCAATATGATTGATACTCACATGGAAACAGCAAATACATTCTGAGTGGGAAATACAAAATCACAAGTATGTCCATATAAGGGGTGGCCTGTAGAGTGCTATCACAACACATTCTAGGGTAGCTCTGATTTTAATATGAAACACTACCTACACGTATAGAGATAATAAAACCACATTCTTCACGTTATCAGATCCTCACGTGCATTTTTAAATCGTTAATGATGGTACATACTAACTTGAAAGTGCTCATAAATTTGTCCTACTGCTTACCTGATGTTGCTTCCCAGTGCACTCTTGAGAATTGCAAATCTCATGTCCATAATCTGCTTTCATCATTTAAAAAAGCTGATTTGCTTTACGTTTTGCAAGTGCCAATGATGAGAGAGATAGACTGACTCTTAATTGACTACGCTGTTTCTCTTTTGCCTTCAGGCCATCCTAATTAGTTTTTTCCTACTTAGAAAAGATGATGCAAATAAAGGAAACATATGAATTTATGCATTTGAAGAACTTGTATTGTATGACTTGCCTTGAAGACATTCTTATTAATGTCATTACATGTACTGCAGCATTCACATTGCTTTTCTTCAACTCTAATATACAATTAATTGCCTTCTTATAAATCTGTAATTTCATCTTAATAACACCAGTAACCATTGACTCTTTCCACTGATGTTTTCATACACTTTGCAGATTGACTGGGATGGCAATCATGTGCAAAGCAATACTCCCATATGGGAAGTCAAACACAGCCAGGTGGATTGCTTTCAGCCTCAACCATGTTTTCTTGCTGATAGGTTCTATCGTGCCTGACAACAGGCACTTTGAAACAACTGTTCTTACTTTTAATTGCAATTGAACTGTCCTGAATACAGTTGGTAATTGCAGAAAGAAAGCAAATTAACAGAAGTTTGCTTAGATTAATACTTATAAAGTGGTATAAAAATAGAAAAGCAGGTGGTATTTTTTTCTTTGACTTAGAAAAGATCCAGAACATGAAAATATGAAACAGAATACAGCTTCCTTGAAATAAATAATAAAAAAAAAAATTTCCATCAACTACAGCAAAGAATATTCAGCTGAATGTAAAGAAATGGACCTTCTCTGACAAGAAAAACTGAGTAATTTTCTCCTCTGAACTCATGAAACCCCTGGAACTGGATTCCTCACCTGTCAGAATATTTTGACAGTTTTAAAGACAAAGATGAGCCATTACAAGATACGCTAAGAAGAATAAAATCTGTCTAGCCTCATAGATAGTAGTGTTAGGACAACTCAAATTAGTTATTTAAAAGTGTTTTGGAATTTAGGAAAGCAGGGACACTGCAGAAATACTCTGTATTTCCACATGAATATGACATATCTCAGGAAGTCTTATCTTATAATTTGCTTACTGCTTTTCTATCTTTACCTATATACATCACTATATTTAATGTATATTAATTATTTTCATGTTAAGGAGCTTTAACTGAGAACTCCACGTATGTGTTTGTACACAGAGAAAGAGAAAGAAATGATGTCCAGCAATATAAGCACGCTTCTATGAAATGTAGCAAAACATATAGATATTAATTAAATACTTTAAGATCATTAGATTAAAAACAATAAATTAAACCATAAATTTTATAGCTGGCACTTTATCTCCATGGACAGCTAGGTGAAATCAAAGCATGTTTTAGTAACTATTTCATAAACTTGAGGAATTCCTAACTGGAAATATCTATCTTGAAACTGACATTAAAAATTATCAGTTCTTCCCTAAATGACTAAATATGCATCAGCAAGACTTTTTCTGAGTGCTTTCAAGTTAAAACTTCTACTTTTTTGTTTTGTTTTGTTAGGAAATGACCTTCTGGTAAAACCTATAAAAAAATCTGATAGCTGAAGCTACATCATCTAATATCTCTCAACTGTGCAATGGCCTGTAGGAGATAAAAGAAGGAAAACCTCTTCATTTTCACAGAAAATACATTTTGATGAAACAAATATTGCAAAAGCAAAAATATAATAGACAGCCTGATGGAGATGAAGATGTAGAATTGAACACTGACCACTACATAGAATTGAAGTTGAACTTTATAGTTACAGCTATAGGCAGGAAGAGAAGCAAGACAGAGAAATTAGGCAACCTAAAAAGTCCTAAAACAAATAACACTTCTGGGAAAGTTTCTCTACTGATAACAGTTTAAAATTCTCTATTTAAATATCACTCAAGCTGTCAAAATTCCATGCAAATATTTCATATGAAACATAGCAATGCCTTGGTAGTTCTGAAACTGTTTCATATACAGTACTTCATAAAATCATCCACAGTAATATCAAACAAACCTCTAATTCTCTTTATCTTATATGAGCACCCGTCCTTGAGGAACAGGATCTCCCATGATGTAACATGAATTTTCTCTAGGTGCACCTGACTCACTACTCTCATTAGGCAAGGTCTACAGGGATAAGCAATTTAACATTGGGACACTTTAAAAGCAATGTAAATAAATACATTGAAACAAGACAGTACAGTCTGAAGATTACTGAATTTTTCCTTGTGATCAAAAAATCTAAAAATGAAGCACTTCTGATTTTTCCTCCAGAATTTGTCTTCAGAACAGCCGATTTTTTTTACATTTTATCCAAATAATTCAGAAATTTATATTATATAGATATTCTGAATTTTACTTTGTTGTATTTATTAAAAGGTTTTCCAGTTTTCAAAGCCATTATAATTCCTAAGTACAACACTTCTTAATCAGTTGCAAATGGCACTAAAATGAATGGGTTTCCTAGTCTTTGAAAGCTGATCTTAACAACTTCTGTTTAAAGTACTTATTTCATGTACACTTAACTTAAATTTAACAACTTGGTGTAAGAACCCTGAATGCTTAGGTACAAGGAGCTGCTTTTTACTCCTTTGTGATAAATTACCACAGAGCAACAGGAGGAAAAAACACATAGCAGTGATGTAGCAAACGCGATCATGGGCACAACTGCTTTGACAACAGATCAGTATGGACCTAACAGCAGCAGCACATGAAAGCCTTTGAAAAAAGTGAGGGCAACTCTCTGCCCATCTAATCCTTTGATTTTTTTCCAACATCTTGAGTGCTAGGACAATGTTTTCTATAACATAAACCAGGGCCGACCCCACCAACTGCTTTAATATTAGCTATTGAAAAATAGCTGTTAGATTGACAAAAACAGCCCACCAGCCAGAATTCAAGGTTGGATTATCAACCTTGCTACAGAAAACAGACTTTGCAAACACAAGACTCCATCACTTACCATTTCATATGATTCTTCATATTATTTTATGCTGGTATTTATCATGTAAATCAGACCCAGGAAAAGATGTCAGAAACTGGTATCTTGTTTCCACTGTGTTCTCAAAGTTTGGATTTTCATTTTCTTATTTAGTCTGGAAAATATGCATCTTATATATGGGAAAATTATAAAAGCCACAGGAGTTGTAAAGTAATTTTTTGTAAGAGTTTTTTTCCTAGTATATGAATATCAGATGTAGAATACATTAAATAAAAAAGTAAGGAGAGAGACTAATCAATTTATAACATTTGAAATGTTATTGTTATTTTTAAGCACAGAACAGCAAAGCACAGCACCAATACAAATGGAAGACTCAAGATAGCGAGAGATATTAACATTATGCTCTAAAATATGCTCTTAAGCATTCTCAGATCTTTAATAAAATCATTCATCTCATCTCCAAAATGTTAACATATTCCATACAAAGTTCATTGGTGAAACTAATTTGCTAACTCTTCTCTTTCTTACTCTATCATTTGTCACTTCAGTTTTACCAAGAGCAAAAGCAGTACTGTCCGATATCTTTAGCACAATTAGAATTATTGAAAAATCAGGTCTCGTGCTGCTCATGTTTTCTTTATGCCTTTTTATAACCATCTGCTATTTGTACTGTTTTGTGCTATATTTTCCTGTTAATTAGAAACAGTGACAGTTAGGGTGTTGTTAATTAGAAACAGTGACAGTAAGGTGGTATGTCTTTTGTATCACCAGAACATCCTCCAGACTTTTGTGATAGATCTCTCTCTTCCAAACTGTCCAGGAGGCATTACATATTCTTCTTCTTCTTTGCCAGACTGCCATTGTAGACCTAAGAGGAATCATATGGTATTAAGATCAGATAGTAAAAAAGTATGGCTATGTTCTCCAATATTTTGGTAAATAAATGGATCTTAGAGATCTTTAACAATAGGTAGTATGAGCTTGCTGTATCGTATAAAGCTGCTCAGTTTTTATCACGTGTCTTGATCTGCTGATCTGATCTGACCAAACAAACCCAACGGATAGGGTTTGTTTGAAAAACAATTTTGTTTGTATTCTATCTTACCTATTCATGCTGAATTTTCTCTATACAGTCAATTAAATTCATGTTCTCATTAAGCTATCTTCTCTTCCCGCCCCCCCCCCCGCCTTTTAAAAGCTCTTCTAGGCTTTTTGAGACCTCATTGTAGCAAAAGATTAAATTATAAAGACCTCAAAGTTCTGGTTCACTCAGGATCCTATCTCAAACATCTTCATCCAAATTCTGTTAAGTTACACAGTATAATCATAGTTTAAACAATAAGTTGCTACGGATTTCACCAGCGTAACTATGAGGAATATTTTCGTCCTGATTCCACCATCCTGAGACTTGAAGGTTTATTTAGATCAGATTCTCAAAGTATTTACAAAGTCAGACATTTAGTGACATCAGATCTACTTATATTAGAACTGCTGAATGTGGCCACAATAAATAATAGTTTCGGAAATAACAAACATTCCTGTCTGGCACGGTTTAATCTACTGAATCAACAAATCATAGGAGAGTTCCAGCAGGACAGAAGGTCGTCTAGGGCTGAAGGGAGCACACTGGAGATGTCCTCAAGATGGTGGGAAACAATTTGAAAGTTCACTTGGCATTGCACAGAGCCACATGTTTCTCCTTGCTTGCCTAGGCTTAGAATGAAGTATAGCTATGCCTGAGTTAATACACATTACCTCTTATGCTTCTCAGCAGAACACAGCATATGACAACTGCAACCTTGCTTGCACATGTGAATTGGTCCCTGCACAGATAACTGGAGCATACGCACTGCAGTCCCCCAGTCTTCCATGATCCAGATCTGGAGTCAGTAGCAAGATAGAGACACAATTTCTGCTGCTTATTATTGTCTTTGTTTTTGTCCATGTAAAGTTTGTTTTGTCTTGAACCTCTATTGTATCCTCCACAGGGCTCAAAAGTAAATAGAAAAAAAAGTTTAAAATAATTCCATTTAAATGTTGACAAGTTCACCTCTTCCCCTGCAATTTGTGTCACTGATTTTTTGCAATTTGCATGTCAGTGATAAAGCACAGAGTGATTTGAGGTATTGAAGCTCCAAACTAGTGCTGTAACAGCTGGCTCATTCCTCTTCTGTAAGACAGTACCATAATTGGTAATTATACAGTTAAGAACTAGATTTTCACATTGATTTTGTTTTCTTAGGATGGATCAGTTCCTATATGTATTTTTAATTCCATCAGAATTCCATATACTTCTGCCTTATTAAGGAATAGATGTTCAGTCCAAAATTACATTCATTTAATTTCCATTGATTTCAACACTTATTTGTCTAACGGACAGCTCAGAAAGGTTTTGTTCATTTTACTAGGGACTATTTAGAGGGACAAATGGCAATTCAGCTGATTTTTTTCCTTGGCTGCCAGTTGCCAACTGCAGGTTCTACAGACTCTTTTCCCTGCAGCACGTAGTAGGAACTGCACATAAACAACCAACAGTAGGAGGAGAAATTCTGCCATCTGGCAAATAACTCACCCACAACCATTCTCAGTTGGATTTCACTGCATAAAGATAAAGAATTCCAAAACCAATAACTCATCCCTTAGAATTTACTATCTCTGGGAAAACTCCTTTAAATTATTTCTCCCGTAAGTAAATTACAAACATTTTGCACAGAAATCAATATCTGATTATGTGTGTACACACAAATTCATCTTAGGATGTCTCTGAAAATAGAGTTGCTATTTGGGCAAGAGAAAGATGTCACCAGGTTTCCTACAACCAAACAATGACATTAAGGAAGGCCCAGTGATTCATGTGACATCTGGCATAGTGCTGCTGAGCTGCCTGTCAGAACACAGGGCAACTTGGTGGGTTGAATGCAATTGGGGCAAAAAGGAGTGAACTACCTCAGGTTTAGGTTTACTGTGTACAGCAATATAACAGCTACTGATTGCAGGGGAACTGTGTGGACCTGGTTTATCAGAACTCTGAACTGACAGGATAAATCAGAAAAAGAGAACTATGCAAAGCATTGTGAGGCAGTATATTATTACACTTCTGCATATATTATGTTAAATAGACAACAGTAGTTTTGTAACATTAAGACATACATTCGCTTTTGTTTAGTTTAAAAAGATCCAGCCAATAATACAATGAAAACCAAGCAGACAAAACTGTCAGCGACATTGCTATTTCTAACCTAGACTGATTTGTTTTGATAGAAAACTGTTTACTCTGGCTTGATAATATTCTTTATGGCCACATTCAAACTAAAACCACTAATTTAAAGTGACATAACATTAAGGTCTAATTCAAAATGGTGCCATTAAAGAGCAGAGCTGGACAGTCTAAAAAAAGATTGTTTGACAGAGGTTTACTGATGAGTGACCCTACCTCAGCTCATTTAGGAAAGAAAATTGATCTAGTTTAAAAACTAAACTGGCTTTCATGGCTCTGTACAATACAAACAAGAGAAACTGTGTGGTTAATGCACAATGTACTATGTATACCAGTTGAACCATCAAACCAGGCAAATTTGGAAAGACTTTTTTTTTTTTTTTCTTTAATTCACCTTGTTGGATTTGTGCCATCTCAATCTTTTGTAGTCTATATCCCTCCCCTTTGGCTGATTGTGATCGTTGCATTTTCTGCCAATGAAAAAACATTTGTCCAAAGAATCCATATGTCATTTTTCTTCATAATTTACAATTTATTACCTCTTCCTTTAAAGTGTTTTAAGCTAATTAAGCATTTAAATTAGTAATTATTATCCATCTTGTTGACTTGTATATGATTTTAAAATATATGAAAATTAATGAATTATTTTTAACAGATTTCCAACTAAGCACAAAAAATGTTCTAAAATAATTAATGAAGGCTACGGTAACCCAGAAGCGAAGTTTGAACAGTAGAGCATGGCTGACAACGTCCTAAAACTAGAGAAGATCCCAGACCTAAATTCTATATTAATCAATGAATCCACAAGCTTCTGGAATTTCAAATTTTTATCCTTGTGTGTGCCTTTCATTACTTTTATAGGTTAACCCAAATATCCTCAGTTCAAACTATGAGGTTTTGAAAAATTAGATCCAAGTGAAGCAGCTTGAATTCTTCTTTGGTGATGCTACCTTTTCAGATTTTGGAACAGTGGTTGAGTCAGCATAGGCAACTGACTCTATGACCAATAATAAATTACACATTGGCCATTCTTCCCCTAGTCACACACTTTTCATCTGTTCATAATCATGCTAGATCTCCTGACTCTAGATTGTCAGAGACATTTCTGCTTTAGCTAGTATAGAATCTCCTCTTTTTATATTTTTCCTCATCTGATGCAATTACAGAAGAATTATTGAAATATAACACAGAAAAAATAAATCAGATACAACAAGAAACATATGAAATTGTAGATTAGCTCTAATGAAACAGCAGCACAACACATGGTTTACAAAAGACTTAGTCACACAGTAATATGAAAGTGTCTGATGTAAAATTTGATAAATCATCAACTGCCAGGTCTTTGTGAATGAAAGTTTTATGAGCAGATACTCCCTCATTGTGCTTCCTATCTGTGTCTTGACCTATTGTGAAAGCAATGAACAAACCCTCCTCGCAGCCCTGAGTGGTATCACACACAAGACAGAAAGCACCATAATCTGGAGACAAAGATCTGTATCCAGACATACTCCTGTCAGAATAATAGTAACAGCACAGTCACTGGAATAGTTAACTACTCTCCATTGCATCCAGGAGCTCTGTCTTTTTTTATCAAGGTTTTCAAAAACTTTGAGGAGTTTCTTACAGACACCATTCAAGTATCCTGTAACATCCTGAGGAAACGTTACAGTTCTTTGAAGAACACTATATTGGAAAAGAAAAATAAGATCAAGAGTATAAATAAATAAATATAGGTGTGTAGTAGAAAGATTATCCAATAACTATCAGAATGGCTGTTTTAGTCTTGACATTTTACAGACTAGATGTACTTACCTTTGAGGTTTTTTTGTCAGATTCATTCTTTGATGAATAATGAATACAATTACAATCTTTCTTGTCGAGTTCAAAAAGTTGCTGATATCTACCTTTTAACTCTCCTTCAGTCACATAGAATAAGACTTTAGCTGCCAATAACAATTGTCTTATTTTTTCTTCACTTGCATCTATCAAATTTTATGAGATCCATGTTTTCTATGCCAAACTACCACCATTTGAGGAACTGCAAACTCATTCCGAAACATGATAAAAGTGTGAACGTGGTACTTGAGTATCTTGCATGCTCAGAATATATAACATCATTAAAATATTTCAAATACTAATTTGTTTAAGAAACTTGCCATTAAAAAGATGAAATAAAAATATACAAAGTAGTTGTCCGTGTGTTTCTATATGTATCGTCCTGTGCATCATTTATGTAAATTGCTAAATAGTTCAGTTTGGAGTTTAATCCTCTCCAGACTCAGTATTTTTCTCAAAAATATCACTATTCAAAATAATTACTGTCCTCTGCTAAATTGTCCTCCACACAAGCTTTTAGTTATATTAGAAAGAATCATTCATAAGTTCTCCAATTAGCTCTTTTCTCCAAAATTGTCTTAATCTTTCCAATTAAAAGAACATTTCTATTCCATTTTGAGAATGCTTAACATGAACAACAGGTTATGCCTCCTCCTTTTATATACAATATCCAAATTTCTTCAAAAGAAATATGGAAGTTTAGCAGAAAATAATAATAATTAAAAAGTTGCTTAAACTACTCACCTAATAGATGACTGAAAAGAGTCAAATTGGATTGACATAAAATGTTGATTGGCTTCAAGTTCAGACAAACCATAGTAGCCATTAAAAATAACAATAGCTAAAATCAAAAAGAGTAGGCATAAAACTAATGATGATAATTGACAGTAAGGCAGGAGTGAAATATATCCAATATTCACTGATCTTAGTCATTGCCATCTAAAATGTCCTGGATAATACAACTAAATAACATCATCATTTCAAATTTTAAGAGCTATGAATTTATGGCAGAAAATGCACTATCAATGATGACCATACTTTCATAATTTTTAAGAGATCTTCTTGCTACTAAGAATAACAGCTATAAGATAAATATACCAAAGCATTCATCTGTGGAAAGTAATTATGAACTTTACCAGAGATGACCAGGGCATATAAAGCTCATACAGCCTGTGTAATAACAGGAAAATTCAGCACAAGATAAGGACTAAATGTCCAAACTATTAATTCGTGCTTCTCATAGAGTACTTGTTATGCATTCAATAGTTTAATTTTTCACATTCCTGTGTTCCTGGGAAGGAAATGCTACATAGCAAACACAACTCTGAACTTCCTCCATATATTTCTTAGATATAACACAACAAAATCTATTAAAGAAACCTGCCATATTATTATCTATGGGTCTTTCAACATGCCTGAGAAGCCATTGCAATGCCATTACCGTTGGCTACCAAAGAGGTGTTTCTAGGGGGTGGGTTGCTTCCTCCTCCAAGTTAAACAACAGCATGATTATTATATGTCAGGAGGATGGCCATCAAGTACTCTCTTGACAGCAAGTGTAGCTGTACTGCAGTATAGGCTGAAGGGGCTATAGAGCCATGTTCCTTCCAATATACCACTCTGCCAGCAGGTGTCAGAAGTCCAATTCAGTTCTGTGAAATATTCACATTCATGGTTTCTCTCTTTGTCTGAAAGACACTTATCTTCTACCTATCAAATGAAGAAAAACAGTAGGCTAATGAGGCCAATTGCATTATGAAGTGATGGTAAGACATATATGAAGTGGACGCTTTTTTTCTGCCCTGTGCCATTTAGCTGAAAAATGGATTCAGAATAGCTTATTATTTTAAAAATACATTTATTTCACCAAAGAAGTGGAATGAAATCTATTATTATAGAAATCACTATACAATATGAAAGCTCTGCCTCTGTAAATGTACAAAACCAACAGGTGGGGCTTTTTTTTGGTTGGTTGGTTTTTGTTTTGGGGTTTTTTTGGGGGGGGGTTGTTTGATTTTTTTTTTTTGGGGGGGGGGGTGTTGTTTGTTGTTGTTTTTTTTTAATAGCAGCATTTCTTAAGGAAGCATAACAAGCAAATGGCCTCCAAAGCTACCTGACACTTGTGAGCAAGAGGAATTTCATCTTTCTTTTTTTTGACCTATTCAACATCAAAATTAGTGTTTATCCATATATGTCATAATGCTGAAGTCATTTGGGAAAAACCAATGGCATGACTAAAGCATTTAATAGAACATCTGGCATGCAGAAATACTATTTGAAAGTATCCTCCAAGCATCACCCTTACAGCTTTCTGAAGTTTCAGAAATGCAAGCTCAAGAACTTATTGAACACAGTTTTTTATCTTTAAGGGGACTCCTTGTTGATACCTTGTATGAAGAACCCATCTAAATAATTAAATCTAATTACTGTATTTTAAATAAAGATCTTTTAAAATAAAATATCTCTATTGAGTCATTTCTGGCTGTATCCAGAAAAGCTACTAAAATGTACAGGTCCATTCAAAGTGCCAAATGATGTGAGAAATAACTTGAATCCTAACCACCTTCCTTAACAAAATAAACATCAATGTGCTTCCCAAATAGGCTGCGGAGTAATAGTAAAGTAAGCAAAGACTGCTAGCCGAAAAATTAATCAGAAAATAATACCTGATTTTAATGGTGTGATAGCATTCTTATACATCTGCCTTTTGTCCAGAAGTTCTTTTTTAAACAGGATGAGTCTGTAGATGCTAAATGCCAATCACAGTTCATCATGTGTAGGTGTCTCTGGTTTTATTTTTTCCCCAGTTGTTCTAGTGGTGACAAAATACTATGATCAACACTTCATGAATCCCAAAGGACTGAGAAAAGATGAGTTTTCAGCAAGTAGAAATTGATAATTATTTTTCTCCAAATCCTCCAATTCATGCAGACCAGTGAACCCTTACAGTGTTAAATAACTTAACTTTCTATACTCAACTTGTCCTTTGACAGTCTTGGAGGAGTTTATTGCAAACAAGGGATGTGATTAACTAATGCTGCGAAGAATATTGAGATTATCAGCAACTGCAATTCTCAGGAAAACAGTTAAATCAATATTTAGTTTACCACTTGATTTCCTAATCATTTATTCTGATAGCAAAGACTGGACAATGTCATGGCATATGCAGTTAATTCTCAGTGGCATGCTTTACTTTTGCACCACTGTCTGCTTATTAAGCTGTTAGCAAGTAGCAGAGAAACAAACAGTAGGAGGAAAAAATATTATATCCCCAATAAAACAGAGAATCCTAAGGTAGACTTTGCCTTGGGCCAGAGGCTGACCACCCTTAGTCTGCTTAAAAAAAAAATGAATAGGGAGGGAAAAAAAGTTGTATATCCATGCAAGTACTTGATTAAAGTTCATATTCATTTCTGGATTGTTCACACTAGAAATACCTTAACCTTAATTCTAAATACATTGGGTAATAAGTCTTCTGACTGTGAAGTAATGCTGAGATAACATGTTGGAAACTTGCACAGTAGAAAATTACAAAATATACTAGTTAGTGAGGTGTTGCATACTTACCCTATGACAAGATATTCATCTATTAAGACAAGCGAGTTGACTTTCAGAAAATTGTAATGAACATCACTGCCAGTTAAGGATGACCTTTGAAAGAAGGTATTTGGCCTTTAATCTTCAAGACTATATGTTGAAAGGTAATTAAAGAAAAAAATAAGGAAAGAGTGACACTAACATGACAGCTGTTGAGGAAGATGTAAATAAACATTTGCATCTGACAGTAGAAATATAAAGTTTAACATTTGAAGACTTATTAACGATGAAAAGTAAAAGGTCTATCTCTGTATTCTCTAGACTGCATCACTGCAATATCAGAAAAAGCTTTTAAAGTCAGCTTTTAAATTTAATAATTTGGAAAATATACATTTACCCATAAGAAGGCACAACAGCAGCATTATTAATTCACTGGCCCTGGGATGTGAAATCACATGACTGTTTCGAAAAAGGCCATTAATTTTGAAGAAATAAATAGAGAATGGATAGGTTAAAACTCAGATAATGGAGATAATGATCTTGGAGAGTAAAGCCCTCTGGGGAAGAGCAGTATCTGCTATTAAAGTTTGTCAATATCTTTTTTTACATTAGTATTCCAGAACTTTCACTATCTCCTTACTGACTACACAATAACTTTAAGCAGAACAACCAACTGGTTGTGCTTAAATTGGTGATTTTGTTCAAGAAAGTACTGTTCGTCTGCCAATTGCAAAGAAAGGAATGGAACTTCTGTGTTCGCAAAAGCCTAGGGAAGTTTGCAATGGACAATATCAAAACCATCAAACCCTTTATCAAATCTATCCTTGTAAGAGATTCAAGAGAATTTAAGAAATAAATTGTATTTTGTTTCTTCATTACTGTAGAATAGCCTGGACTTGGACTTACCATCCTCTAATCACAGTGTAAATCCCAGCCTTTGGTATTAGTTTTTATGCTGAGCTATGGTTTTGACTTTAGTATTAGGGGTTTTACATTAACGTAACCTCAGTATTTGTTGATCAATAATTTAACTTTATAGAGGTATTTTCCCATTCATGTTAGCTACCTAAATAGTATTCCCAGATACTATGGCTCATCAGAAGCATTGATCAATAATTTCATATCTCTACAAGCAAATGCTAAGAGGTGGCAGAAAAGAGCTGAGTAAAACATGATTCATTACATGCAGATATTCAGAAAGAAATGCCAATATAAAAGAAAAAAGGACATAGAGAAAGTGTAATTACTGGACCAGATCCTGATGTGTAATAGCAAAGACGACTGGAATCTGTCCACCTGCATTCACTGCCTCTCCCAGTACTAAGAGGCAGACAAAATGCCACCGTGAAATATGCAAAAACAAATACAGGTGCAGGCTTTAATAAATAAGAGAAAAATAACATAGATGATATGAATGACATGATTATCTAATCATTAATGAAGTGCTTATATCTATCCTTTTCTTCTCTTTAATGTAGACATACATATTGTGCTTATTTTCCAGGGCTGTTAATTTCAAAAATTTATATAAGGCTCTATTTATGTTCCAAAATATAATCATGTAATACCATATTGCCAATTATGTTACTCAAAGAAGAAAAGACTGAGACAAACAGAGACATCCAGACAACTTGGATATTCCTGAAAGCCTGGCGGTAACCCCACCAGGGAAACAAAATTGTGCTACAAATACACTTCTGGCATTCCAAAGTGAAATGATTGGAAATTCTAAGAAATACCAAGTGACCACTTGTTTTTGGATCTAGTATTGCCTTACCAGGATTCAACACAGCATGTGCACTGAAAAGATGAAAAGAAAGCAAAAGAAAAGAGGAAGATCTACAGGGAGAGAAGTGAGAAGAAAAAAAAAAGCAATAGTTCATGTGCTGTGTTTCCCTCTAAAATACAGCAACTCCATGTGCCAAGCTCAAGTCAATCAACCGTCAAGTACCATCTTCAGAAGCTGGGTATACAGCAGCACAATTTAACAAGATCATCTAGAGGTGTTTCACTCAAAGGTAGTTATCCATGTCCATAAACCTCACCTTTTTGCAGGCTATTTTCAATATTTCTATCTGTAAATTGTCCCTCTCTGAAGCTGACAGCTTATACTTCTGAAAATCATTTGGTTACCAAACAAAAGTTGGCATCATTGACAGGTGTTATTCAATTCTAAACTCTGCACAGATCTTAAGCAAACTATATCTGCGGAAGTAAGTTTTTGGGAAAGGAGAGCAGAAGAGGGGAGTAACTTTATTTAAAAATAACAGGCAAGAAAATGCATAAAATGTGATTAAACAACAAAAACGTTAGCTCCATTTGTTGAACCAGTTCCTAGAGAATATTTAACTCAAAATAAAATAACCTACATATATTCTTTTGGGAAAAAAAAATCCAAAATTTTTGATCAGATTCTTCCATTTATTCAGATCATGCATTATGATTTTTATTCCATACTCCAGTCGAGAACAAGAAATATTCATAAAAGAGGATAATCTCTGTCAGTTTTAAGAAGTCTCACTCCCTCTCCCAAAGACCTTTGGAAGGGAAACATCTGTCTGATTATTTTCCAATATCCAATTTACATTAGATAACCTTGTAAAGCTTATAAAAAGAGCAGGTATGCTTTCTCCTCCCCAGAAGTTACACACAGACTATTCTGCTCAGCTGAAGATATTCCCTGGATTCACTTCCCCAGTGAACTGCCACAGATGACTTGCCTAGATTTCAGGCAGAAGCCTGGAATGAGCAGTACTAGACTTAAACTCACCTTAAAGTCCCCTTTAAGATGACTGCCTCATTTCACTAAAAAGATATCAGATGAGAACCAAAGACATGATAATTTTTAAAAAGGCCATTCCTTTATGGATTTAGTCCTTTTGTAGCTGTATTTGTAAGTTATTGGTAACAAGGAACTGAGTTTTAGGATGATGTTGTTACTCAACTTCACATAGCTTTTGTGAGAGATACTGGGTCTGAACTGCTGCCAGACTAGTTGTTATCGCTATACCCTGTACTGTAGTTTTGTAGTTCTAATCAGTATTCAACAACAACAGGAGATTTCCTGCATTTTCTCACTGGATGGTCTGGTTGGGAATATAAAAAGTAAGCAATTCTGTATTTCTGTAAGCAACAAGAATACACATTTTTACACATGAAGAGTTTTGTTAACAAACCAAAGGAGCTTTGCAGAATGGATTCACCCATTTTTCAGTAACATATCTGCAGCTGCACTGAGACAAACAATGCAACCTTATCCCATATTCCTGCAAAAAAAGCTTTAAGGACACCAGTGCAGCATGTGTCTAGATCTTGTGACCCCTATCTAGCCAAAATCTAAGAGTGAACAAGTGGCACTGGACAGAAAGCAGCTCAGCTTGGAGACTGACAGATGTTTCACCGTGTGAGAGAAGTAGTTTGGCAGAGGACAAGAACTCACCCCACAGAGAAGTGCTCCATAGATGGCATTTTGAGAAGTGCTATCTATTTCCAGCAGCTCCAAGAAATCTCTTGGAAAATAACAGAAAGCTACATTTGCTTCTTTTCTTATACATGTTCCTACAAACTGTACATGTAAGAATACTAAGACAGAAAGTGCTTTTATATTGATTGTTTTTTCCTCTTTGTATTTGACAGCTGGAGTGTTAAAACAGAATTCTGAGTAAATTAAAGCAATAACAAAATTACACAGGGCAGCTGTTTCAGCTATTTCCACAGAGCAATGCTCTTTAGAAGAGCTAATGAATCTAATGGAATCTAACAGACACTGCCAAAGCAGCAATAAGTGATTTAAAATGTAGGGGAAAGTCTCATATAAACAGCCTCACCAAGCACTAAATGAAGTAACACAAAACTCTTGGGGCTTCTCACTTTTAACAAAAAATCAAATAGATCTTTGTTCATTTATTAGAATGGTGCCCACAAGCTCTCTACAGTACAGGACCTGTCAGAATTTCTATTATACTTCTCATTATTGAAGTGTTTGTAACTTACCTAATTACAAATTTGCTCGAGGCTGTAGCTTGCTTTCACTTACTGCCTAGTTAATCCCCATTTCCCATACCATTCAAATTTTGAAATGATTTTTTGTTTATTCTTTGTAAAGGAATAAAGATGAGAGATTTGTTCAACTACTGAGGTTCTATGAGGCTCTTCTATTTTGCTATAAATGCTACTTATAAAAGCTGACACGGGGGAAGTACTGCACTGTAAATCATTCAAATGTGACAAATTGGTTTTCTTTGCTGGGGGGAGGAGGTAACGATCCTCATCCAGCCAGCTCTGAGTTTGCAATTTGGGGAATAAACCTGTGGTATGCTCTAGTTTCCTTAAGGTGGCTGAATGTTTGTTTTATAGCATTATTTTCATTTTCATTTATTTTCATTTCTTACTGGGTCCATGGGGTGCAGGGAACCCACTGCCTGGGTGGATTTGAGGGGAACCATAATCCTCAACATCTGAGAAAAGTCACTGGCAGTCCCAGCACAGATCGTAACCTGAACAGTACTAATTTTACAATGAATTAAGCCCCACTGGGCTCCTGATGAGACTGTCAAGATCCTAAATGCACTTGAAAATTCTTCCCAAAGACCTTCTACATGCTGCTTTCACTGGATGTAGATCTCTGACTCCTCAGTGGCTTCAAAGGGCTGCCAAAGCACTTTGAATCAGTCTCCTGAGTGGAATTCTTGTAGAGGGATGAATTGTCCCCTTATCTTCCTCAAAGGAGGCCAAAGCTTAGCCTCTTGGTGCGGTGTCATTCATGCCAGTCACGACCAGGAATAGAAAAACTAAAAAATATAAAATAAAAAGTCAGATTTAAAGTGCCTATATGAACTCCTCCTCATGGATGTCTGCTGATCTTCCTTAGGAATAATTGGAAGTCCTACTATCCACTTTTGATGACTGCACACAGCAGGATCCTTACTTTTACACTTCAGTGGGAACTAAACATTCTGTGCCCTTCACAAGTCCTGCTTTGCCATTGCTAATATACCCAGTTTACTGGACTGGATGTCCCAGGAGTGCAGGCTCTCTAATAAAAGACAGAGATCTGATATTTTCACTCATCCTCAGATAGAAGAAATCACTCATTTTCCTTTAGATCAAGATTTTTCCTTGTGATTTATATCCAACTTAAAAAACAGCATTCTCTTCTTCTGTTACTGATATTTAAAGCAAGGTGTTTCATATCATATGTAGGAAAGCCCAATGATTTAAAATATAAAAGATTAAATTTAAAGATAGCTTTTCCTTTTTAGCTTGAATTTTTATGCAGTTAGATTTAACATAGTATTTACATTTCTTGGACAGAATTTATAGTATTTAATTTAGACTGCTCAAGCACAAAATAACTGGCTCTGAGTACAAAATATGCTTGCATGCATTGCATTTTTATTACCTTTTTCATCAGAAAGACTCATTGCTGCATTTTTTACAAATTAGTTTCATTCATTTTTCAAAGTAAAGCTCCTAACAAATTAGTTTCATTCATTTTTCGAAATAAAGCTGCTATTGTGCTCAGATTTAGACACAAAACCGAGTAGTTCTACAAGCTAACACACAAAGAGCTAAAAAATCCTCCTTAATGGTTAAAATTACACAATGTGTATCAAAAAGGCAGATATGTTGCCCCATGGACTTTGGAATCATATTGGCAATGTTGACTACAATTAATAAATAATAATCTCAGCATATGCTACACGTGGTGGCCCTGAGCAAACACATATAAAAGATAAGCTTAGTTACCATGTAAATAAAGGAAAATTATGTACATGTCTTTAAGTAATTTTCTAAACAAGGTTTAGAACTTTGATTAATATCTAAACAGCTATACCCAGCAACATGCTAATCAGATGTCAATTACTTGCTAAAATAGTAACATTTATAATGTTAATTGAAACTAAACTTGCTGTAATGATTTATTAATCCTAGTTTTCAAACTCTTTAATTATCTTACCCATGGAAAGACCACACTCATAATTCAAGTGGTTCCATTAAATTAACATCTTGAATAGGGATGCTGAGAGAATATATTCAAGAACTGTGTAGTTCATAAAAAGCATATACTTTTATCATAAAGCTAATCTGACACAGTGTCTCAATTTCATTTCTCTTGAGAGGCAGGAAGTGAGTAAACACACTGCATATAGCATATTAATCTACAATGTATTCATAAAGAACACTGTTCAAATTTCAGTATTGCAGTCTGGCTGTTTCTGACATGATGAAATCACCTGCTCTTTTTAATCACTGAATCTTTCTCCCATCTTGGCAAAATTATAAATTCTCACTTAAAAAACCAAACAAAAAAACAAACCAGTCATAGGAGGTCAGCTGAACAGAAGATTTTTTTGGTATGTGCCAAGTAATCTCCAGATTTAATGATTAAAATAGATTATTTTGACTTCTCTATTATAACTTAAATTGTGATGTTAGTATCAATACATGACTGCTATGCACAAGAGTTACTCGTGATTTAGAGAAATTAATATAATATGAAAAAAAGAAGACTCAAATTTTAATACACTACTTTGATCTGACCATTTATCCTGGAATAAAAGTTTCAAATCTCTTTTTCTTAAATCCAGGTCAAAGATAATTTTAGGGGAATTCCACATTTGAAATGACAGGGTTTGAGTCACTCCCCATCTAGGTTTTAGTTTAGTTTATGTTAAATGTGTTGTATTTTTACTGAATTTTTGCAGTCATACAAACTGAAGCTTGCTCTCTCCCAGCACAAACCAGAGCACGCTGACAGCACAGGATTTTACTTGTGCTGAAAGCGGAGCCCAAAGAAGCCTACACGGGAGCCACAAATCAATGAACAGGTGAGTCAGTCTAGTCTCCCTGAGTTTCTTTGCTCTCCCTAGTCACTGTCTTTAGTGCCAGCAACAGATATATGAGGCAATATATAATGAGGCCACCTCATTAGTAATGCCACACAGACTGGCATCAGAAAAAAACAAGAACAAACATGCTAAATAAACGTGATCTCTTTCATAGCAGAAAGCTCAAAATATCTCATTGCATCTCATTGCAGTGTTCCTGCACTTAAAATTCAGGGACTAAGTTCAGCATGCATGCAATGCCAACAACGTCAACAGAGTAACACCACAAGTTGCTTTGTTTATTGGATCTACGCATCCTTCTCCCTCCTCCAATAAATTTGCCTTTATAGAAAGCCAAGACTTTTTTTGTTTTAAGGTCTGATGGAAATGGACTCCCTATTAGCTTCAATGGGCTTTAGATGTGGCTCTTAATGAGAAGGGCTCTGTAAAATGAATGCAAAGGAAATCTTCCTGCTTATCAAGCATATTTTCTTAGTAACTAATCAGTGAAGCATGAAATGTTAGTAATTGGTTAAAAATTATATAAGCCCTTGTAAAGAAGCAACCCTTACAGTGCAAACTGATTAATAAACTGTCTATGCCTTGCCACTATGCAGTTAGCCACTCCCCTAGTTGTAACCAGTTAGGGAATTGTCCACTGAGGCGTGAAACTACCATCAGTAATGATATCACACTGTTCTGAAGATGGACATATAATGACATTTCAACAAAACCTTTGATCCAAAGATCAGGAAGAGTGCTCCAGATCTTATAAACATTGTAAGAAGATATCAGAAGCAGGCAATCTTCCCCTACTCCCTCCAAAAAATTGACAAACACACTCCCACGAATGTTAGTGGAAACAACTGAGTGTGGAGAATACTTGAGAACCACTAAACTTCTCCTGCTAGAATGGGCAAAATACAAGCCATTTACCACAGAGCACATTTAAAAATCTAACCCCAATTAGTTAAGCCTGGACCTTCTACTGCATGTCAGCTATAGCAAAATCACATTCTCCAGTTTAACAATGAACAAATGGAACAAAGGATGAGCAGCTTCTTCAAGTTTACTGATTAATACGGGGATATTTAATAAGTTGGATACTCTCCTGTCCAGTAGACTATACTTAATGATGACACAACTTTGTGAAAGAATGGCAAAGCAGCAAGAAATAGCATTCTGCCTTGCTTGCTTAATTTTCTTTTTTTTCACTAAGCTACAAGGGACATGCGAGCTTCACAAATCAGTTTCACCCAGATCACGGTGACAAGAAAGGCAAAGAATTTAAATTAGTTGTGATAGCCTTAAGCCATTTAAAACCACAGCCATTATCCACAGATAAAGCTCTTGAAGAAGGTGTATTGATCTCTTAGAGAAGTTATTTTTTTTAAAAAATCATAGAATGGTTTGGGTTTGAAGGGACCTTTAATGATCACCCTGTCCAACCCTCCCTGCCACAGGCAGGGATATCTTTCATTAGATCTGGTTGCTCAAAGCCCCATCTAACCTGATTTTGAACACTTCTAATGACAGGGTATCCACAATTTCTCTGGGCAACCTGTTCTAGTCTCTCACTACCTTCACTGTAGAAAATTTTCTGCTTATATCCAATCTAAATCTACCCTCTTGCAGTTTAAAAGCCATTATCCAGGAAAGTTAGTGAAAATAATTTTGTTTTCCCAGTGAGCGACAGCAAACAGCTTTTTTTTTTTTTTTTTCTGAAGAGCAGATTCAATTTTAAAAATTGAACAAGCTTTAAATTAATAATCACCATATTCTGATTTATGACTTCAATATGTCTTCATATAAAAATCTAAATTCCTGCAAAAAATCATGGCTTATTATCATCCTCCCTGTAAATGTTGATATTTTCACCTGAAGTTATGTTGTCACAAGGAAAAATCTAATCCACTCAAAAACATTATGACTGAAAATACATAAAGGATTCAATGATGCACAGCATTAAATGTCCCAAGGAATCTCAGTGTAACTGTGGATACAAATAAATTAAAAAGTACTAAAATTCTAAGTCTTTTCTGAAAAAACATACGGTTTACACTAATTTGCCATGTGCTGCCTCCTTACTAACATGCTTTCATCCTTCCAGTATTTAAGCTTACAGGAAAATGTTCCTGCTTTTAAAGTTATCTGTTTCCTATCTAAAGAATATTAAAAATTGCTACTAAAACTCAGTCAATAGCAGAATGATGTTTAACACACTGTCTTAATAAAAAAATAGAATTTCACCTGACACAGCCTAGCATAAAATCAGCTGTAGATCTTCATTTTAGGTTTTATATTCATGCAAAGATTAAAGGTTATCCAACAATGCTCATAAGGGAGATTTCTCATCCTGACTCTGTAACTGTACATTTAATATAATCTCCTAGGAGTAAGATCTGTTCAACACATATGAGCAGAATCTGCCCTGCTGTGATGAAATAGAAGATGAGGGACTGAGGGTTAGGGTTACCGAAGTGTAGGACAGATAGACCTCTGTCAGATTCACTGAAGCTCTTCAGTGAATTAGATGCCTAAACAACATTATGAGGTAATGGAGGTTAGAGATCTAACTCACATGAGGGCTTTAACGAATCCCCACAGGCATCCTTAACTGCCCAGTGTTACTGCAAATCAAACTTCAAAAACATGCATGTGGAGGAAATAAAAAGCAAAATGTGACTGTAAAACTATTCACTATTTTAAGCCAAGATTACCAGAGGGAGAGACAGAAAGTGAAAAATTTGTGAAAAGCACTATGCAGAGCTGAACATTAAGTGTGGAATGCAAAGAGAAAAAAAACAAAATCAAAAAACCAAGCCACCAAGCTCAGGGACTATCTAGTTGACCATACAAACAGTGACTAAAGATGAAGGAGATGAAGGAGAGATTTAATACTTGCAGACTCCAAACCTTATGTTGAAGGTCCATCTACAATGTCCTGGAAAAGGATGTTCAGACAAATTCCTGTTGTTGCTCTGTTGTTCTTAGTAGCTATCAAGTTAAAAATATTATTTAGTTAAAAGTATTTATTTAATTAGGATGGAAAAAACCCAAGTGAGAATAGGCAAACTGCAAATTTAGGACTGCAGCTTTCAAGACAAACCTGCCCCAAAGATTTGTAAAAAGCACAAAGCATAGCTATACTTTATAAACATGAACATTTTCTATGATGACTGCACTTCTACTAATCGTATACTAGATACAGTATTCTCGAGTGTTTAGCTTATTTATTGCAATTCTTTTGCATTTGCCCTCATTTATTATACTAAATATCAAGTGTATGCAGTGGGATTTTTAAATTGCTTCTGCCCAAGAGCAATCATTACATAAAGATGTCCTTAGGGTATTGAAATATCTACAGCACCTCCGTAAATCTACAGAAGATGCAAACAGATACTAACCATCTCTTGTAAAACTGAATTTTGTTTCTGTCTAAGAAGGAAACAAATGTTGCCCCTGTTAATCAAGGGCCACTGGCAGACAGTTAAAATAGGACAGGCAATGTGGAGAAGCAGAAAGGCAAAAAACAACTAAATCATGATTATCTAGGATTCCCTGTCACAGTGTGAGTGTCACAAAAGGGAAATTGGGACATCAAAAAGCATTTCTCACTGGCCCCAATCAGACGGCCAAAAGTAGATTCAAAGGGCAATAGTTTTAAGGGTAAATATGGGAGGTTTATGTGGGCAATGGCCTTCCCTTTTGCCTCAGCTCCTCCAGGGTCTCCTCACATTTACACTCTGTCCAAGGGCACATTTCATCTGTTGAGATTCATGCAAGTCAGTGGGCTAGTACAGTCAGCCTGTCTGGTCATAAGCACAAGCAAAACTGCATATTTCTGGATGTGATGCTTTAGCAATATCACCTCAAGTGAGTCACCTGATGATCTAGTCCAAACACCATTTTTTCACAGAGGCAAAGCTCTACAACATTAATGGCTGGATCTAGCCTTTGCTGTTCTTGTCTGTCCCCACAAATCTCGTGCAAATTTAGAAGTATTTAATCGATATAAAATATAGGATCATTTACAGAGGAGTATTTGTTATGAAATGAAAGGTTATATAATGAGCTAGAACATTTACAAGGACTTCCTTTCATATTACTCTTTTCAATTATTTTTTTAATTTTACTTAAAAATTCACACATGTATTTATATTCATTCAAACTGACGCACATTAACATGCAAGTGTGCTGAAGAATGCTTCCCAGCTAACTCTTTGCCCTTTGAAGTTACAGTTCTCAGTAATGTATAAGTGAGATGCAAAGAATAAAAACTGTTTGTGAAAGAGAAAAGAATGTGCACAGCAACTGTTTAGTTGGTCCACATTTTAGTTCCTCAGCATTTCAAGAGATACCACTTAAGAATCTGATTTAAAGAGTTCCCAAGGTAGCTTTGAGAAGTTTTTGAAATCAGCAACATCACTAAGAACGTATATATAAACACACACATAGTTTTGTATTCATAATAGAATGAATATATGGGAAAGGTGTGCAAAAAAGTGAAACACAAAGCAAAAATTTGGTAGGCTATCCTCTCCATTGATATTAACATTCAAAAAAATAAGAACGATACACAGAAGGTTTGTCTTCATGTGCGATAGAATGTGCAAACTGAGAAAAATGTGGGAAAAATATCTGAAAATCTGTCTGTTAAAAATTATGTACAAGAACACTTTTTCTAAGAATTATTGGAAGAGCTGAACAAACTGAATTATATTCACAGACAGACGCACGCATGCACACACAGAGACTCACACAAGTCCAATTCTCTGTTTGGCAACAGCCTTTGAAAAAATTGGGACAGGAGGTGGGGACCAGAGTCTGGAGGCAGATCTGAAGAAAGTAGCCTTAATTTATATGTGGGAGAGGCAAAGATCAAACCAAAATAAAATAGACAATGAAAACACCTGCATAATACACTAATTTTTTACATTCTGTTTAGCTTTCTGCTTGCTTCCAAGATAATTAAAACATAGAAGGTGTGGAAAACAAAATCTTTCTAGCAAGGGATAGAAAGATTTTCATGCTCCAAGGAGATCAGATGCGAGAACACGAAGTCACACCAAAGACCCTTCCCTAACATGACTGCATTCGGGCCATATTGGCAAAAGCGTGGAATCCTTAAAGGATGCTGAACAACATTAGGCAGAAGTGAGAAATATGCAGTCTAGTTTTCATATTGTGTACTGAAGCAATGAGGAGCATGAGAATGGGAGTGATAAGTAGCTAAACAACAGGGTACCTGTATTCTGTCAAAGGGCTAACAGAATACCCATATGCAACAGGCAGTTCAGATGGGGCAACATCAAAACCTAACACTTAAGTATATTTAGCTCAACGTCAATGCCTGGTAGAATTAATGACTACCATTTTCATGCATATTTATCTTATAAATAGCTAGAAAAGTTAAAAAAGTGCATGAAGGAAGATGAAAACCGACAGGAAAATGTAAGATGCCAGATATAAAGATATAATTGAATGCATATGAAGGATAGATGTAGCTTTTAGTTTCAGTTTGGGTGTATGGACCTAACACATACTGTTGGGTTGCAAGCACCATACTACCCATGTTATGTATCATAGTACCCTAAATCAAAGTGACCATCCCCATGGCCTGCACAGTACAGCTATGTGACTATAAAGGCAGAGGGAAACTGGTCTCTGAAGGAGATTAAGAATGGATCTTGGAGTCCTAATAGGGACCACTGAAAGAGGTACACACTGGACTGAGCTGTTCACACTTATTTGTAGATTAAATCCCTTTATAAGTACATATAGTAGCAAGTACAGGAATACATTACTTCTGTTTTCAGGTTTGCTAAAATCAACTTCTGTTTTTGGGAGGAATATTCACAATGCGACTCTGTATTATATGAGTTGTTTTATGTTTGTTATATGTTTTTATATAGGACAGTTAGGATTATTGATAGTGATAGAGAAAATTAATATAAATTACAAATGTTTTAATGTTGAAAATTATGTAATAAGTTTTCTAATGACTTTTGTTGTCTATATTTCATAGATTACCCTTCAAACATTAATTTAAGCAAAGATTCAAAGCCCAGAGCTCATCTATCGTTAATAATTTTGTGGAACTGGCAATTACTAATATGTGCACACTACTATTTTACTTTATCAAAATGTCCTTTTAAAATTAGTCTGTCTGCAGTTCCTGATGTGCAAATTAAGCATCTAATTTATCTTGCCTGGTCTTCTTGGATGTCTTGATCAGTCTTATATTGCTGGGCAGCCAGAGAGTGAATGTTAAATGTAAAAAAGCAATCTCTCCTAAATCTATGAAAGGAAGCAATAACAGCCAAGCAGAAAATCAGAGGTCACCAGCCTCAGCACATGGTAAAAAGAATGAGAATGTTCCAGGTCTAAAACCATCTCAATTCATGCTCTTTCCAGGAAGTCCTTGTATCTCCTGAGATCAGGGATTTTCCTATAAAATATGTTATACCATATCCTGTTCAACCACAAGTTTGCAAAGGACTACTGGAACAAGGTCTGTGTCCACATTTGGCTGCCATTATTTGCTCTAGTGACGTGCTATAGGAAGATAACCGCTAGAACGTTCCAAATCCCCTTTGCACTCATATCTGGGGCTACCAGATCCTAAAAGGGAAATTAAAAGCAAGTTAAGCTTCCCTAGCTGACAGTTTCATTATCAAGCTGTAGTCCCCAACTAGACAGAAAGATTAAACTTAGGCACACAACAAGAGAGGGAAGGAAATAAACAAAACCATCATAGAGGACTGCCAAAATTATCATTTTCCTCCTTCATTCTGTGGCTAGCTTGTTTCCCCAAACTTCTTTAAGGAGGGCAAAAGAACATGCATTTCTCTGAATGCAGATAAATTTTCCTTTGCAGCTATACTCTGCAGTAGAATGGAACCTATATAAACCCCTTGCTGGAGTAACTGTTTTCACAGGAAAAGTCCATTTGGAGTTAAACTAATCAAGTATTACTGCAAGTTAAAAAGACTTTGCTGTCCTTGGAGGTTTAGCATCAAATCTAAATAAAACCAAACCAACAGTATTGTGTATTACTCCCCACAATATTACATCTCTTCTCACAAATCACTTACGAATGCAATTCCAACACGTGCAATTGCAGATGATAATGACTTGCTTAGCTAGTCAAACCCAATAAAATAACTAGCTATAATAATTCCTCAAGACCATATAATAAATTGGGCATTTCATTACTGCTTTCAAAATTCTTGATATTTTATGGCCATATATGGATTGAAAAGCTCTACATTCAGCTCCTCACTCTGTTGAATTGAAGGTAGATTAGAGATAAAACTTTAACAAACAATTTCTGGGGAATATTTTTGATTAACGTTAGCACTGACCTGGCACTTGGATAGAACTAAGGGATAAAAATCTGCAAATTTACAATGCTAAAGACTGCACTATCTGTCAGATATTTCTTCTAGAATATTTTCTGCTTCCTGCTTTCTTTTTCTTTATGTCATAATCTCCTTCTGTGGTTTTGTCTTCCTTTTTCTTAGAGTAAGATTTTTAAAAATGTACATTGCCATTTTATGTATCTATCCAAAATATATGAAAGCTATCTGGAACCAGTAGTTCTATCTGAGAAGAATTAAGAGAAGCTGGCACCGAGCAAAGTTGGCATTGTGCCCTCTTCAAAATCTGGTCATTTATTCAGAAGTCTAAACAAAAATTGTTGGGTCCTCAGCTCTTTTGTGAAGTTTGGCTCTTTCCCAACACTTGCCATGAAACCTTCACATAAATCATTTGGAGCTGTTCATTTAGCTACATTAGAAAGAGTTTGGCAGTAATGACTGCTGTAAACAATGGATCGGACAGCAAAGAGAAAGATTCTGCAGAGTCTAAAGATTAGGATGGGAGAATAACTGCCACTGTCTTCCAAAACACTCAGTACATTTGATTTTAAGGCTTCCCACATCAAGGCCTCTTTAAAGAGGACTATGTTTCCAGGGACTTGAAAAACATGACCTTTCAGAATTCTCAAACTTACAGCTACTATATCACAGTCTGAACTGAATGAATTCACTTAAATCACTACCTCCCTTACCTTCATATCAGATATGAGTCTAATTAAGTGCTGTTTAGTTTAGTTTAATTAGACTATATTACTGTCTGAGGGGGATTCCTAATTTATTCCTCAGTCTTCAGAACTGACTATCTAGCGAGATACTTTTGAAAGAAACAAAAGCATAGATTAAAGCTGCAGCATTTTCTATGCAAGAGGTACAAAAGCACACACATGCACACTAACTATCCAAGTCAAAAAGCAGTACGAACGACTATGTCACCATTCTACCAGAGAGCAGACATCACAATGTGTGGTGGATACTAATCCAGTCATACATAATGTCAGCCACAGGGAAAAGGTGACACACTATACAGTAGGTCAAGAAGAGTTCATCAAGAATTCAGTTGGAATTCTCCTAGCTATTAGTAACATGCATGTTTCAGTCTGAATGATCACATCATAAAGGTAAATAAAGTACCTTAATAATTTTGCACATTTTCAGGTCTATATGAATGTGTAGGTCAGCCAAATATAAAGTTGGATAAAAAGCAATGTACAGTACAATGCAGCTTAGAGCTAAAAAAGCTGCAAACATACGACCATCCAGTTTAAAATGACTGTATATCATGTACATCATAGATGAGGACAAAAGATCGAGACAATTGGCTAAGTTGTAGGCAATACCCTCAGAAGTTATTATAGCTAGACTTATTTTAAACCCAGTATTTGTGCACAGCAAAAAAAAATATGAAAAAATCAATTTCTTCAGTTTACTTGTTTTATGTTATTTTCAAAATGTTTTAGTGAAAGGCTTCAAGCTGAGAACTCCAGAGACCTGCAGACTCAGTAACTTCAAGACCACAGGCAACACTACTTTTTAACTACGCATTACAGCATAACCAAGACTTGTCCAATCTGCAAGCTTCTTCCCAGCTTTATGTAGCAATAGGTTGATCCTGTCTTGTGAAAGTGCAATGATCCCTGATGCCCTTTCAACTCTGTTTTCTATGATGAAAATCTGGACCACAAAAAAAGGAAAACAGTAAGATTGTTTGAAACCATTTTCATGCTGATTTCTTCCTTTTCGTGTCTGACTGTGCTCTCTGCATTAAACAGCATGCCAAAACTCTTTATTCTCTTACTCTCTGATTAGGAGGAGCATCTTATACAGTGCTATACTTTCATTTTGTATGAAGGATCTTTATTTTGGTTTATAAATTGTATTAAAAACAAAGAAAATAGAAAAAAAGCAAAAATTGCAAAAGTCCATACAAACTGCTGTAATTCACTATCTTGGTTAAAATAGAAAAAAAGGGCTGGCTTTGAGATAAATACGCCTTACAGCTGTTTTGAGTGCCCCATTAGGCCAAAAGAACGCAAGGTCAATGACAGACTTGACAGTAGTTAACCCCTAAAACTTCAGACAAGCCTAAACAGCACATACCTGTGGTATTCGTAAGAAGTCACAAAGTTGGTTTTTTTTTTTTCAGTTATCATATTCCTTTGATTTTCTAGGCACTGACACAGCTTCAGTATATCTAAACACATATCAGTGTTTGTACGTCAGAGGCAGAGGTAGCATAAGGCCTATAAAGACATAATGTATGCTAGAAAGCTGTAGACCACGGATACTTCTGGATCTAAGACTCAATGATGAATACAGAAATATTTCTCAACTACGGACTGAGCTAATCAAGTGTGGATAGATGCTCTCAACCAAAGGAAAGTTTGTGCTAGCTAGTTCTAGACTTTTTCCTACACTTTTCTCTCTACCTACATTTTACAGATTAATTTACATATTATTGAGATCGAACTTCAGCCAAGCTCTTCCTTACACACGAGTAGACATTGTCCATAGTAATGGTAGAGACATGACCAAGTGTAGGCAGAGTTATGTATCTGCTGTATATTCATGACATGAGGTCATATTATCTGACCTCTTTCCCATCACATTTTGAAAAAAATGAGGAAAAAACTTCAAAACCATCAACAAGTGAGAAACCTGGCTGTGGTAAGTGCAGTTTCTCAGCACTCCATTTTGGCTTATTCTGCATGATTTCTTTTTCCATTTTGGGTATTAGCCTTAAGGGGCTTGTCTAGGAGGTTTGAAATTAGACTAAGGGGTTCTGCCCTTTATTCTGACGTTGCACTCCAGGTAGTCAGAGATGAAGGCAGATGGAATCTGATCTCCGAGTTCCATCTCTTGTGTTTCTTATTCTCTGCGCTCTTTCAGAAATTCATCTCACAGAGGTTTTAAACGTACTGCCTCATTATTAGCAAATCTCTACCACACTGCAACTGTTCTCACTTTCTAAAAGTGCCTTAGGTCCTCTAGCCTCTGACGACACACTATGTGGAGTTATTTTCTCTCTCACCTAGTTAAGAAGTTATTGATTGCCACTTGCACTTTGTAGTGGATGGCTTTCCATTGCCCACATTTGCATTCCTTTTGTATTTTAGCCTCTACTTCTCTTGCCACTGAAACTGTTGTTAATTTGCAACTTGTGTACTGGTGTAAAGGTCAACATATTTTGCTGGACACTGCCTCAGTGATTTATTTTCACACCTCCTTAACTAAATCCTTGTAGTCTAGAGTTTCATCAATCGATTGCCAGAAAACTACCATAAACAATTCCTGCAAGCTTTTTAGTTATGATATTGCTATTCGGTCAGTACTTCCTCCCAGAATTTACCCATTTGTTTCATTGCTGGTTTTCAGAATCGAATGCTTGTTAACAATCATTGCCTTTTGGAGATATTCTTCCAACTTTGACATGAGCTTAAAGATAAAGTAATTCAAAATTTCCTCTTCCCTTAGAGTTTACCAGAATTCCCCTTCTGGCATTTCCAGCCAGTATGATTAAGGCTATTAAGTAAAACCACTCATATTTACCAGCTCACAAACAAATGAGCTGGCACCTCTTTAGGTCGTGAAATTTGCTAATATATGTCATGATGTGAGCTGTACAATCTAACTAATAAAGCAACAACAAAAAAGAAAAGCAAATATGCAATAAGGAAACAGCGCAGATTTTTCTGCAAGTTTCTTCAAGATCAGTGACCAGCTGAGATACTCCTCCAGGTTGCCTATGGCAAGGTTCAGGTTTACAGCACACGCAAACTTAAAAAAGCAGATTACATAGTCCAGAACTGCTGCAGAATACCTGTACAGAAACTGTGCTGCCCAAGAGATGAATGGGATGGTAGAACAGCTTTGAAATCTTAGAGATGGAGACCTTGGGCTGCCCATGAATATAAGTTTTGAAATTTTCTTCTCTTCCAGCCTGAATTTATCTACCTTTAAGATTATCTTGACCCTTTGTTAAAAACTGTCCAATATAGCCTTTTTTCATTTAATGCAAGGTGATGAGCTGGTTTCAAATTTAAAGGTCTATTAATCTATAAGTTAAAGTGCAACCAAGGATATCAGTGCAATTTTTTTTTTTTTTTTAAAGCCTAGCAGTATAGGGTCCATATCTTACAGTTTAGCTGTCTGCATGGGAAACAGTTAGTGCATTAACTTCCTTAAAACAGAATTTCAATGATGTTTTATTACTTTCAGCAGACACACTGAATTGATTAAATTCACAAGCTACAGAAATGGTTTCTGACAGCTAGTAGGTATACACTGCAAGGACAAAAGCTTGTTAGGAATGAACTCTAAAGCAATGCAAACTGATAGCAAAAGGCCTTTTGCTAATCTGGAGAAGAGTGCCTTAAGATTTTTCTCCTTTATAAAGTAAGAATAAGCTGCTTGAACATTTCATATTAAAGGAGCTGCCTGCCTTTCAGGCTTTGGTAGTTTGACCAGTGTGTAACAGATTTGAATGTATAAGTTACTTAAAGATTCCACAAGAACACACAAACGATCATTTGGTTCATTAATAAGTTCCAGGAGAAATCAGAGCATACTTCCTTTTAATTTCTGTGTGATTACTGAGACACTGTGGAAAGACAACTCTGAATAAAGTATTTTACACTCCATTACTAAACTACTGGCAACAGGTGACCATCAACTGAAGAGCCACTTCATAACATATAAACAAACCAAAATGCTCACTTTGATCCAAGTAGAAAAGAGTAAGCTAATTGTATATATAGAATTGGCATTATTGTGTCAAGAGGGACTGAATGACTATGCATAATAATATGCCAAAGCTACATATGCATCATCCATCAATTATGCTTCAGAATGCTCATACACAGCCCGGTGTGCAAAGCAGCATATTTAAGCCTACCAGAATTTATGTCAAGTGAAAATGCTGCATTTTAAAATCAATCTAAAGCAATGTTTCAAATTCTTTTTCTCCCATATGTGATATCCTGCAATCAAACATCATGTTGTCATTTTATTTAAACAGATAAGCGGCTTTGTAGTCTTTGATACAGCAGAAGTCAAGCAACTTTAAGATCAGTGATTCTGATTACTATTTTTTTCAGTTCTGTGTGGCTTTGTTTTCATGGAAAGAGCTTTGATAAGCAAAAGGTAAACAACATAAACCATATGATTAACACTGTAATGAAATACTTTATGTATCATTTTTGCGGCAAGTACTTAGAAATGCTGGGTTCAGCATTTACCATAATTGCCATTACCACTTTCATGTAGCTTTTCCCCCAAAACACTTACACAGAGAATGGTTTTATCTTGTTTAAACCTAATAGGCAAAAATTAGGTGATGAAAGATAGAAATTCCATGAAAATTCTCTAGGTGAGCAAACAGCATAGTGCAAAACAGAAGCAATATTTAAAGCAAAGCAAAATGCAATTGAAAAAAATTAGGTAGTCAGCAAACATGCTTTTCCTTCTTATTAGTAATTTCAAAAATAATATAACAGTCAGGTTAAGTGGCTTAGAAACTTTCAAACTATCATGATTCCACTTAAAATGTAAAAACAAAAATACACATACATAAGTAATTTTTTTTCCTCACATCATACACTTTGGAAGAAAAATGTTGTTATACTGTTCTAAATTCTAAAAAAACATGCATGAAAAGTGAATCTTAACAGTTCCCTGATGCCCTGCCTGTATACTGAAGAGCAATCCACATCATTCCCAATTTCTAGAACTCCCATCTTTCAGAAAAGTGCAAATTCAGTATCAAATCCAGACTCAAAACTCAAAATCATGTCTACTTTGAAAATACCTATAAGGTACATTTTTCTCTATTTAAACAGTGATTGGAACTCAACAGATCTCAAATCACTACATTTATGAAGGGAAAAAATGCTTTTCAACAGGAAAAAATATTCCATAAATGATGTAAAGGCATTAGAGGTTTGGCTTCTGAAAGTTGAGGACATGAGATTAGAATGGATAAGGACATTCTGTTTAATATTTCCCTCAACCTGCATGTAGACACGTAATTTTCTACATATAGTCGTAAGAGAAAGCTGACCTCAGAATTCCCCGTGGCATGCCCACAGGACAGATCATAGCTGGAACACCAAGTAGGAAGGTTGCTCTCTCAGGATTTGTGCTGATGGCTTGGTTTTAATCCCAAGGGTTAAGTGCAGCAACATTTATTTCAGTATTATTTTAGTAGTATGACCCAGAAGATTCAAAAAACATACTAAGTAGGGATAAAATAATGAAGTGATATATACTTGATTGACAGTGAGTGAAAGAGAAACTCTGTACCATTAAAAATGCAGTAAGCATTGCAAAATGCTCAAAATGAACATAAAATATTTTTGAAGGAACTAAAAGAAGATAAACAAAAAAGATAATCTGATACAAGCAGTGGGATTTTTCTGTAGTTTATGTAGCGTAATTGGGCAGTTTTGAATACCCTGAACAGATAAAAATATCGAATGAACTTTTGCTATAATTCACAGCAGAATTTCAGCCATGACTTTGCATGTCAAAGCTATATGGTTATGTTAAATGTAGCAACAAAATGTTCTAAGTGCATCATAACCAATGGCCAGATCAGATTCCATGTTCTTTTTCTCTATTTTTAAATTTTATATATATATATATATTATTTTATTTTTTAAATTAATTTAGACATTACCGGCTTCTGGGTGTATATTACCAAACTATCCCACTTTGCAACCTATAAATGATGACTCAAGTTTAAAAGAGCTAACTGCACTTTTTCTGCAAATGCAGAAAAAGAGGGGATCTGTAGAAAAAAACACCAAAAAATAATCTTCATAAAACCAAACTGTTCACTATATAGAAACAAATGCTTCCTTGCCAGAATATAAGTGCGTTACAAGTTTTAAACAATAACACTGTCTCGAGATCGTGTTGTTAGAATTAGTCATTGTGGAGCTAAGACCCAAATAATTTATTATGACCAAACAAACATGATTATTTCCATAACAGTATGATGTATACTGCAGTCTTAGTTAATTAGCAGCCATATTATAAAACCCCAGTACTAAAGAATAAGGCAAAGAAATTGCAACTCGCAGGAATGGCCATACATTTTTTGCTTTATGTTTTATTTGTGCAATATTCCTCATTCCCTCATCCAGCGTGACAGTAGAACTAAACTCATCATATTTGTCCACCAGTTTATCAGTTCAGCTCATTCTATCATTAAGTGGAAGCATCGTCTCTGTTTTTATTATGAACAAACCACCTAAAACAGGTGCACTTCATGCCTAGGTATTATGCCTGAAAACCCCTCAGAAATGCCACCGTTATTGCTGAGCTAGTGAAGTACTTTGACAAGTCCAAGCCCTTACTCTCACAGACGTTCACATCTACAGCTTGTCCCCTAAGACCTGTAAGACCTCTATTTTTGAGTCCAAGCCATAGGCACACTAAGAAAAGACGGGTGTCATAGCCTGTGTATCATTGCTAGCTGGTTAGCACCCAGTTAGAATCTGCATTCTTAAAAAAAAAAAAAGAATGAATCTCAAAAGCATAGTCTTTCAAAAAGGAAAACAATCCCTGAATGACTTTGAGGAAATTGGTCTATGGGAAAACAAAAAATAACTTTCAGATCTAGTCATCACTTTTCCTGACCCATTTATCAAGCTTTATTTTGCAAAGAAACATCCAATTTTTAAAGATTAAAATGGGAAATTGTTCTTCCCAGATTAGTAAAACATGCTAGAATATACACAATTACAAAGGCTGGATATTTGTGTTTCGTTGAAATGAGACAAATTAAAAAGCAATAGTAGCAATGACATTTTGCCCAGACCTAGCTGTTCTCTTCAAATTGAAGTGAAAGGTCAGTGATGAAAGATATCTGAAAAATTCATGAACTAACTGGAAAGTGTCCTTGTAGGAAAACCCTTGAGAAGTCAAGAAGCAGGGAAAGTGAATTAACTCAAGAGTCCTTTCTTTGGGCTGGCTCTTACTTGATTTCTTGAAGTTTCAAATTAGACCAAGGTCATATAGATCAAGAAGTTCACTGCTGATACAAAAATCTGCTCTCAGTGTGTAAAAATATAAACTGCTCCAATCAAACAAAAGATATTGCCCAGGGAAATTTAAAGAAACAAACAAAAATAACCAAGGTGCTTTACTTGAATATTACAGTATGATAAGGGTGTGGCTATACAGTAACTATCTAGACCAGGCTATCTTTCCCTATACTTTTTCAGACCAAATAATAAGAATAGTTAAAAGTTTACCTAAACTGTAAAATACTGGTGGCTTCCCGAATTCTGTCACCACATCCCAGCTGAGGTTAGAACATTATAAAATGTCCCAGGCAGTGGTTAATAATGAGATGTTAGGCATTCATGCTTGAAATTGTGGGTCATTTTTGATTAAACATCTTGCAGAGGAAATAAGGCATGGCATTTTCATAGTGAGTTTGTAGTGTAATATGAAAGCACATAAAAACTAAACTTGTTAGAGGTGATATATATAACTAACAGGAAGCGACAGGGGAAAACCAGTTCAGCTAAACTGAGACTTAACCGAAACTGTTCAAAATTCATAAAGGATACTCTGTCCAGAGAAGTGAGCTAAGCCTCTTGTAGAATCCTAGCTTAGTTTAACTTTCCATGTTCAGAAGATGGTCTAGAAATAGAAATTATTTTTTTGTTCGTTTATTTGTTTCTGGAGCTACTAGAAGGTACATATTTAAAAATACAGGAATTTTAAAAGATGTTATATGCCCAGAAATCCTGAGAATTTTGGGGGAGTAGAATTGTTTCTTCAGCTTTCTGGACTTTTTTCCCAAAAATATTTTGGGAGAGAGAAAGGTTTTATGATTAAGGCACCAAATACCAGATGCTTTACAGTCTCATTTCCTGACATTATTCATAATTCCTGAATGACTCAAACAAATCAGTACATTTCTCAGAGTAAAACATTTATTTTCTTCTACCTTCTCTCTACCCTGGTCAGCAAATATTTTTTTGTCTCTGATCATCTCTTTTTGCACATGAAATGTTAATCACAGTTAGAACCTGTAAGCACCACAATAGTACAGACGAATAGCAGATGTATCCTCTGAGATAACACAATATTCATATTATGAAGGAGAATATTGGGTTTTGGTCTAAAAAGAAAACACAGAAACTTCAGCATTTAAGATCAATAAAGAGTGACCAAAAGGTTGGCACTATTTTCTGTGGTAATGCAGCTCACAGATCATGGAAGATCAACAAATGATATTAAAGAAAATAACTTGCTTCCAATTTTTGACTAAGAACATTATTGCTTCTACCTCCAGTCGAATGCAGATAAACAAAGTATTGCACAGTCAAAGCATTTACAATTCAAGCAACAAAACACACACAAAATCGTTAAATTGGTACAAAAATAATAAATTGTGCTCCGGTTTTAGAGTCTTGTGGTGTCTAATGCTTCCCCCCCCCCCAGTCATAAGAATGGCAGTATACTCTCTCTTAAAAAAGTTAAAAGGGGGGGGGGGAGCAAAAAAAGCCCCACTTCAACCCAAGATTCTTACCTTTCACAAGACTACAAAGTGAACGACTAGAAAGTAAAAAAGAAAAATACCAATACCATCAACATTAGCAATACCATTCACTCCAACAGGGCAGAGGAAAGCCTTCTTTATTGCAGTAGGGCACTAGTATACGTAAAGAGAAGGAACGTCTCTCAAATTCTAACACAGCTCTCATATTTAGTAGAAATTATCTGATATATACCCCAAGACTGTATTTCTTATCAAAAGTACAAAGTCTTTCAAATGTTATGTTCCCTTCATGTTCTGAAGGATCCAAACACATGAATGTGTGGTATCTTTCCACATTGCTTGCAGGTGCACTATGGGGAAGGTACACTTTTCAACAGCCACCCTTGCCTCTGCCATGTGTTGGCCATACTAATCTGCATGCTTGGATGAAAGCCACGTATGCACCATGCTCTTCAAGGGAACTGCAGTGCATTTCTATGATCAGGACCATTGGACATGCTACAAACCATACTCAGGACCCAGGACAGAAAACCGAACCAGGAATGGATAATCAGGGATTGGGAGTGGAACACACATGTAACAAGTCAAAATGATCTTAAATGCTTGTCTTAAGAACCCTTGGCAAGACACATCCATTGTGCTACTGACTCAGAATCAGTCCTTTTAAACCTCCATATGCTTAACTATGGCTAAGAAAGAAACTGCCAAGACCAAGATGTATATAAAATCTGCAAGTACAAGCCATGACAGACTATAAAAGATAATTACTAGTATTTGGCAGATTAATTTTAGCTGTTTTCAGTCTGTGTCTATGGTATATTTTATAGAATGAATTTTTCATACAATTTCATGTCTGTACAGTATTACTACCGTGTGTCATTGCAGTTTAACTTTCTAAATGAACAGCACAAGTCCTGCTAGAGTTGGGAAGTGATACAATCAAGTCCATCATGTCTGTTCCACAGGCCAAATACAGACAATAACGAGACGACCTTTTGCAGATATTTCAAATGTTTTTTTGATTCTATTCTTTACCTTCTATCTTATTTGTTGTATTAGAAAAAACTTCTAAATGAGGATGCTGCAGAACTGTGAAGCTCTGAATTCTCATCCCTTCAGCAACCTTCACAGGTACACCATGATGGATATGGGACTTCAGAAAGGAAAACTATCATGCTCTTTACACTGTTATGTTTAGGAATTTGATAAAGCCGAAAGACTGGATTTTAACATTCACATCTACCAAATGCAATGTTTTGCATCCTATGCACAAGTAATTTAAAATGTATCCAGAAAATGCATTTGAATTTAAATTCAATGCTTACTATTTTCTTAAAGCACAATGGCCCATAAATAAGAACTGGAGATTTGCAAGTGTACTACCTCATATCATTAGCACACCTTTGTTCACAAAATGTCACAAATAGGATTTTTAAAAAGATCTATTACTTTACAAAAAACAAATGGCTTGAGATAGCTCAAAGAAGATTACATATGACTGATTTTACGCTTTACAATTTCTAATTGCTTCAGCTATCCCTAGTCCATCTTAGCTGAATAATATCATTTAAATATTTTAGGTAGTTTTCTTTAACAGGCTCTTAGACTTAATGTTTCTGCCTTGCTTCAGGACAACATCTTTTAATTGCTTTAAATTATCAGTGATGTCTCCAGCATTTTCACTGAACATGGATTGATTTCAATTAACTTTCTCACGCTTTAGCATAAAAGCAGTCTTATTCAATTTGCCCTAATTAGATCACACAACCTCTTGAAGCTAAAGCAATGACAGTCATTAAAAGGTTGTACAGAGAGAGAGAGAAAGAGAGAGAGAGTGAGAATCAAGGTTGTTTACTGCATCGTTAGACCTTTTGTAATTTTGAAGCTGCAAGGAGAGTCCGTCCCTGTGACTGTATGAAAGATTTAAAATCAAATCCAGAATTTAGGACTTGTGGAATTTTAGAGGATTAAATTTTGTGTCAAAATCAGGATGGTTATTTTGTTACTGTTGTATTGACAACGATCAAGCTTTGCACTGCTGCTACTAATGCACCTGCAACATTGTTAGCTGCACAAGTCACTGTCTTCCCATCTTTCAATGCATCAAGAAGGATATTAATAACTAATGGATTGGTACACAGAGAACATAGAAGTAAGGAAAATATAATGATATGTGGTTGTAATCTTCCTTCAATTTATATTGGCTTGGAAATTTTCTTTTTCCTTGACTGCAAGCTGCACACAAAACAGGACTGACAAAAGACAGATTACCTCTACACAGAAACTTAACTGGTTACTGAAGTTAACAGGCATAAGACAGAAAATGGTATGCTGGCTGTAGGCCAGCTGCTCTGAAAAGGGACATAACAAGAATTTTAGAAATGTTCTTGCAATAAAAAACCCCAAGTTTGGCAGCCTTGGATAGGGAAAAAAGGAGGAGAGGAAATAATGGCCTCTAGTAAACAGGTCTAAGGGACCATGAGACTGCACAGTCATTAAGCCCGGTACTCAACTATCAAATGAATTATGTAAAAACTAGTAATCTACAAATTTCCCCAACAGTCATTGCTTTTCTCTCACATTTCAAAATCTACAAACACCTCAAAACCTCGAAACAAATCTACTACTTCTAATACAAGAGGCCAAAAGATGCAGAAAAATAAAAGGGGAGAGCAAGACAGAGAGGAAGAGAGAGAGCACCCTCAGTGTCCTCTCAGTGTTAGTAATCCTAGAAAAATACTCATACATGCAGAAGATAGTTTGCTTATTTTCTGGAAAGACTAAAAGACCTGTAGCATCTCTCCCTGACTTCAGCACTGACCAGGTACATGGTGTTGTGTGCTGCTGTTTCTTATGTAAATACATAAAAGAGTCTGTCTTGGAGCGCTGTGTAGACTGGCTTCAAAGTTAGGTTCAGAGCCAGGAAACTATAGCTAGCTACAGCACTTGAAAAGAACTTTCCTTCATGCTACCATGTAAGTACAAAAAGAATGACAGAAATTTAATCCCTTTAGCCATAGGAGTCTGGGTCAAGCATCAAGTCTCAAGTAAGTATAATAAGCATTGTGGGCAAAGATGTTATCCTTTTATGTACTCCTCATACATGAAAATGCATCCATTGAGCCAGTAGCTCTCTGGAATTAGTTTATGTTCATCTTTTATAGACAATGCATGTAACTCCACAACAGTTCTGTTTAAATAAAAATTGCAATGTTGCAAAGTTATTGAGGTATAAATCTTAGTTCCATTGAAATAATATGAAAAACCATTACATTCATCTCTATTTAGAGTTCATAGAGGACAAAATTTTACACTGTCAAAGTCACAGGCATGCAAAGGTAGCGAAAACACCATTTATCAATTTTCCAACATGAATGAATTAAACAAGTCCAGAGTACACATTAATACATTTGAGTAAGTAGAAGCAAATACTTGGCCATTATTTGGCCATAATAGCCTGTTCCCATATTCAATGTTTCCAGTGAAGGTCTTTCCTAGAGTGAATTCTCCAGTGCTGGCACCTTGTGAACCTGCCAGAACAACAAAGTTATGGACTACTAATTAGCAAAGCAGCTCTGCCAGGTTGTGATATTTCAAGTGAAATCAAAGAGTTGCTTGTGACTTTTTCTAGATCACACAGCTTCCATCAGCATAGCTGGTGATTACATCTGCTGTGTGGGTCGCAAGCTGGTTAACACTCCATGTTACAGTTCAATGCTAGAAAAACACAGCACTGTCTCTTGACTCCCACTTAGGGACTAGCATTTCTGTAATCAGAAACTGTGAATGTCAGATCTATTATGAAAGCTTTTATCTTTTATTTAATGGGATCAATCAGTGGAGCAATAACAAGGAGTACCTTGAATTTGGCAGAAGCATTTCAGATAAGTATTTTAATCCATTTTAGAAAAGTCAAACTGGTACGATTCTGTGTGCTGAAAGATTTATTTGGGAATAAACTAGACAGGAAAACTCTTGTTCTGGATTGAAAATTTTCATGGAGCACATTACATCTGTAACAGCATTCCTCTCATATAGAACAGAAACATCACTAACATTAGGTCCTAGTACTTCTGTAGATGTGATGGGGTCCAAATGCATGTAGCTCATTGGTAAGTGGAGTTTATAGTTTCTTTACAACGTTTTAGTAAGTTACTTGGCCATTGACCAAGGTAAATATATTATCAAAGAGTTGAAATATTCTATTACTTTTCTTGAGGTGGTGGGTGATGAACTATCTTAATTGTTTTCAGGAGTTAATAAGAAGTCACTGGAAGCAGATAGGAAAACATTTCCTAAAATTTGCATTGGCCATGAAGACTAGCATTCTACATGTAAAATCAAAAGTTTTTAAAGCTATTTCAATATGTAATCAAATCACATGGGATTTTCTCTATCTCTCTTTAATGAGGTACAGAAACAGAAAGAACACATATAGCGGGCAACATCAGTAGCACAAACAGCAGTCCAGTAGGAAAAAAGGAATTTAGGTCTTTCATCAGATCTTAAGTACCAAGAGTTAATTTAAAGCATGTCATATTTCTCAAGTTACTCTTGCAAACATAATAAGCTTTGTGATCCCCTGCGTATTTGCAAGCATACAAAGATAGCTAGGATGCTACACTATCAATATTACAACATGAATAAATTCAATACACTTAATTCACTAGGGAAATTGTTTGGTGCCTCCCAACCTTCAGATATATTTAGATAGCTCTTTTTGAAAGATTTACTATTTATCCCTAAAAATTTCAGTGTCTAACAATGAATGAATGATCATTTCAGACTGAGGTGGAATTACCAATTGTTTATGTCAGCAACATTCCTATTTCCGTCTTTACTTGATGCTCCATCATTATTTAATCTCTTGCTCTTTAACTCTCTCAGAGACAGACTGTACTCCTTCATATGAAAGAAAAAAAAAATGTATTCACATACTGTTTTCCAGTCCATTTAGGACAATTCCCTACAGTATATGGTTATTAATGATTTATGTAGTTGTATTTTATATAGTAATTCCATTGCTTCCTGCAGATCTCCAGATTAAGATGGGCATGTGAGAATAATCTGGTGTTTGCATTTCAGTGGCCTGTAAAGGAGTTTCAATGGACAGCATATGCTCAAACAACTGCCCATTCCCAATAGACTGTATAGCCTGAGCTACTGTAAAATACTGCAGAGTGGATTAAACCATGACCTAATCAGGGAATTGGGAAGAATGCCACTATAGTAAAATGAGCTTATATGGATGCACAGAGAGCTTTAGCTATGCCTTTTCAACGGCCTAATAGTTGTCACCTGGAAGTGTCTGTTAGATGTATTTATTTGCTGTACACTATGTAGTTCTGCAATACTTCCTAAGGAGGAAAAGTCCTTACCTACTTCAAGGAGCCCTCAGCGCACCTGCAGGACAGAAAAGACAGAGAATTATGCAGCTCTTAACTTTTTTTGTCTTGTCCTTTGCACTTCATTAATACTCTCCAGAGTAGCACTTTGACACATACAGCTGATTCATTAGCTTCAAAATATTTCAGCAACATTATGACATTTACATAAGAAATATGGAAGCTCATAGCTGCAAATAGCTGGAAACTTACTAGTTTTCTCCACACACCCAATTCCATTGCATTAAGGAGCCCAAAAGAACTTATGAGGTTTAGAATATATTTTGAGGTGCGGGCAGGACTCTGGAAGATTTAATACAAAATTATAAAGATATCATTCAGAGTGTTCTTATGCTTGTTACTTGGCAGGATTGGGTACTTGTGTTTGTGACACAGTGATTATCTTTTAATTACCTTCAGAGTGGTAATCAAAATAAACTGATTTATCTAGTGATCACATAACAGGAATACAGCACAGGACAATTAATTTGATTTCAAAGCAAAACAAGCTACTAGTGTATCAAGCAACTGTACATACCAGAACAGTATGCCTAGCTTTTATTCTGATCTTAATTATAAAGTCATACTTTTTTTTTTTCCCCTGACCTTGAATTTAACACCTGATCAGTCCCTCTGCAAGTTATATAAAAATTCCTACATCCACTGAATCCAAGATCATCATTCAGATTGATTTCTATGTAAACAAGGTTTTGACTTCTGTTAATGAAGTATGCCCAAGTGAGACGGCTAAACTCTTCTTTCCTTCACTGAACCCATGTGGCATAGGCAGATGCAGTTTAACTGAAACTGCCAACAAGCTTATTTAAATTAGGATAGACTCCTAGCAAATAGAGGTTCTTTCTCCTCTGTCCATTAATTCCTTGTTCTTTGCAACTGGAGTTTGTGGAAGGTCTAGCTTCCAAATCCACTGAAGTCAAAGATCAATTCTTCTTGACCAAACCTCGGAAAAAAATCTAAAAATTTGTCACTGAGGAACATGAATAACCAATGTCCTCAGTTTGAAAAGGTTTCTGGGTAGCACCAGGGATAGTTCAAGATGTACAAATGTTAAGGTAGGAATCAGGCTTTTCTCAAGCAACAACTCAATGAGTGAGGGGTTGGGGTTTTTTTTGTTTCCTCAACCCGTAATGAATAGTGTGAGGAAAAATCACCATAGCGTCTACAAGGATCGCTTACCAAAAAATAAAGCAGAAGAATCACCCATTACAAATTATTTGCCTATCCTAATGAGAAACACTATTGACTGTAATAGCATGCAAAAAAAGATGTTTATCCTTGATTACAGCAGCTTTGTTTTGGGGAAGAATAGGACAAGTTCCTTTGTTTATGGTGACTGCATAAATGTTTCTGGTTGTTGATCTATCTGCTTCTCAATTTTAAGCAACCTACCTAGATCAGAAGTCCCTTGTCGAAGTAATCTTCATTCATTATCAGAGAGAAATAGAGAGAATTAAATAAGTTAAAGACTTTACACTGCTTTGCAGATTATACATGTGTTCAGTATTAATAAATATTTTTAATTCAAACTATTTTAACATTAAAATGTGCTTTCAGGAATCTGGCTCACTAAAGAGGCTCCATCTTATCTTAGGTATTGTAGAGGAAAAGAGAAGAGACAGGTAACATGGGCACAACCCAAATCCCTGGACCTGGTGAATCCAGAGACAAACTTCATAGCTAGTCCATATTACTGTAAAGGAGTGAGCCAAACTCTGGGTAAAGATCTTTCCCACCACCTGTAAATTTATTGAACTATGAATGCAGATATAAGCAATTTAGTCGTTACGTCCCATGGAAGAGTAAATAATACACACTATATATAGTCTCTGCTGAGTGACATGGCAAATCCCGTGCAGAGTAAGAGAGGACTGTATCCAGTCTGCTCACATTTTCCACCCACAATTTATACCAACTAACTTGGCTCCTAAAATGTAATGGAAAACTCACAGGAGAAGCCAGAGGATTGGTCTGTGATAGTGTGATTTAAGAAGTAGAAAATAAGACAGGAAAGGTGAAAAGAAAAACACTAAAGTGAATGGATATTCCCTATAGATGTACATATAGCTTCCAGGCATCTCACTGTGATAGTTAGTGCAATTTCAAATTTGCATTTATGGACAGAAGTTTTGGATAGGTTGCTGGGAAGACATGCTTCTGTCTCCCTTAAAGACATAAACTTACCTTTCTCAATAGAATACTATTCTTATTCTGAGCTATAAATTTTAGTGGAATCTAAGTAGACTAGTATCCTGAAATGTTTCAGAGGCAGAAAATGAACTTGGATGAACCTGCTCAATCTATGGAAAAGTTGTATTCAGTGCCAACTAGTGAAATTTCATTAATGAGAAACAACAGGAGCAATCAAAACCAATGACGCTCAAAACCTTCCTTAAATCTCTACATTTAAATGAAAGCTGCCCTTAATTTGCTTCCTCTTATACTATGTGATACAGTCTACAGTAGTAAATCTGATGCTGACTACTTTGTGTAAAACAAACAACCCCCTCACCTATCTTGAAAACCATATTAGTACAATATTCTTATTCACAATCATAAATGAGGAATCTTAGCCATGTTACCAGCTCTTCCTGGTATTATTCTATTTGAGCCATTAAAAATATATATAACATTATAAGTTATGTAAAATTTCAATTTTTTAAAAAAAGACCTTTAATTTTTTCATAATAAAAATGATACAAGATTCATCTGTTGCCACATATTAATTTCTTTTTCCCCAGAAATGTCATTTTTTGACATGCTTTATGTGCAGCCTGTAAAAACCACAAATGGATTATCTCATTACTGCAAAATATTATCAATGATTATCCTTCCTCGTAGCCTTTCTTCTTTTTTATTCTAAACAATTCACACTGGTAACTATATAAAAAGATGGAAGCATTCTGCCAACCTGCATTACACCAATGTTTTGTGTAAAAAAAAAATCAGTAAATGATGCATATCAACAACAAATGCAGCATAGCTGATATTATATGCTGTAATCTGCGCTAACTCATATGAGTCTTTTAAGATGCTTCTATAAGGTGAAGCGCCCAGTGTTCCTTGCATTACAGTCTAAGCACTATTGCTTGATTCCCAGTTTCTGTGAACTCCTTGAATTAAGATGTTGAAATACAATAACATTGAGCATCACCAGCAAATCAGCCTACATATTTATATTTTAGTTTGTTAACAATTTCCAAGAAACTTGTATATACAAATGTCAAGCTATTTGCTTGAACCTGTGGAACTTGAAGGTCAAAGATCTTTCTCCCTCTCTCCCCATGCATGTATTCTACTGATATTTCTGTTCTCTCTTCTATCACACATCTAGTCTTACCAAGTGGATTGAACCTTTGTGCTATAACCATTTCCCTTTGGGGAAAAAAAAAAATAATCATATCCTGGCTATTTTATAAAGTATGAATGGCTACTCTATTTTGCCCTGGATTATTAAAACCAATAAAAAGAAACTGCACTTTGCTGATTAATTTTCCAAATACTTTTCAATGTGTTACTAAAAGGACAGAATTCTCAAAATGTGAGAAAAAAGGGAAAACACTTAAAATACTTTCTGTGTGAAGCTGACTCCTTTGTTGCTATCCTATTTTTGATCCATCTGTCCTCATGTATTTTAATGTCTTGATTATGCCTACTGCATCATAATACAGACAGATGTGCTTACAAAAAAGCTGGGGCAGTTAAAGATACAAAGCTAGTCTCGAGGTTCTGACATGGTAGCTGCACGTATGAGCAACTCAAATCCATTTCAAGGTGAAACAAAGCAGCTGAACTTTAAAATACAGTCAGATGAAAGGTGGAAATCCCTTTAACCACTACAAAATGTTCCACAAATAAGGACCTGATTACATCTTAGTTGATTCAGCAATTATTTCTTCTTACATCTGATTCTAATCACTCAGTGCAAATAAGGCAAACAAAATTACTTCCCAACTACATCACCTCAATCATACCTGCTGTATTCCAATTCTTTCTTCTTAGGAGTGTCATTCCACTGAATGGATGAATTAAAAAAATCATAAAAGTTTATTTTAAAATAAGTTGTCATACCAGCTACCTTAGCAGCTCGAAGAACTTAGAAATTTGTAAAGCAAAATATGAATTTTTCTTATTTGCACATATTCAGTTATAAAACCAGGCCTGATTTTTAAACTATTAGCATACATTGGCTTTATGTATTATTTATACTGTACATGTTTCTTATGAAAGGCACTTCTGAACTATTTTTACAGTGCCTTACAGCCTCCTTCAACATCATCTTGTTTCTTTAGGCACTTCAAACATATTTTATTTATCCTAACTTCCAGCACTGTTCTTTTTATTCTCCACCTTTATATTTCTTATCAGGTGTTTTTACACTTACCTGACTTTATTCTTTAATCTTTCTAGTTCTCCTTTGGTCCAGATATTTTACACCTTATAGATGTCTCTTTTTGACCCTTTATTTTTCATCTACATTGGATCTTTTTCTTTTTTTTTTTTTTTTTTTTTTGGTCATAGTATATTCACTGCTAGATGAAAAACCTTCATTTATCTTTCAACACTTTCCATTTCCTTTCTATGTCTTCCTTACATTGATTTTTTTCACCTTCTACTAAAATAAGATCAGATGAAATTCAACCATCCTTTTATTCTATTTTGTCTCATTTCAGTCTGAATGGCAAACTTAACATGATCATGGTAAGTAACATTTTGAACTTACTTAATACATTATCATGAGTGATGTCCTCTTCATTGCCAACAGTATATGGATAGCATCATTTCTGATTGATTTATTTCTAAATCAAAGAGACAAAGTACAATAAATCTTCATTCTTGTGTAGCAAATTACTTGTGTTAATGATCAAAACAAAAATGTTGATAAACTAAAGACAGAATAAGCCACAGTTACGTGCTTGGTTTGCAAAGCGCTGACCGTCACTAGCAGGTATATCAATGACTAAATACAAAATCTGGAAGACAATTTTGTACAAGTTTTTGGAATTTTGTACAAGATTGTTGGAAGGCTAGTTTGAAGTTTCTTTAAAATAAAAGTCTCTGGATTAACCACATATACTAACCATGAGGAAAACATATTTTAAAAGTTCTGTTTTAACAGACCAGATGAATCCTGGTTTAACTTCTGAAGTAATTTTGTTATCTGTGTTGAAAACCTTTGTCTCCATACATACACCCTACACCAATTTAACTTCATGTTTCAAAAAAGGAGGACCTAGTCTACATCATGAGTATATTACTTCTGCTACTCCTTTTGTCCTCTTTTCCAACACTGTTTGGGAGGCATGGCAGGAAGCAGAGGGTCTAAACTTTGTCCTTTAATGTTATGAGAGCAGTGTCTTCCTCCACTGACTCTTGGAAACTAATAGAGAAAATGAGGCAGCTGGAGCTGTGTGAGTACAGGAACAAGAATTAAATAAAAGAACACAATCAGCTGAAATGGATGTTCAACATCAAACTGGGGCTAGGAGGAAGACTGAAAATTAACTATTAAAAGATCATGTGTAGGAGTGGGTGTAAATGTTTGCTATTGTTCAGGAATTTTTTAAGGAGGCTACTGCAGCTGTGCTACAACCCATCACTTATTTGTCTGTGCTATTATCCTACTGAGAGTAAATAGAAAAAATGTCCGGTGGTCAGCAATTTATGACAAACCAACCAACCAAACCTCCATTCACATCAGACACACCAAACAAACAAAATGGGGAGAGGATACTTTTTTCATCAGGATGAAATAGAAGAACATATTTGGAGGACAGCATTTCTCAAAGAAGAAATCATTCTGCATTCCAATGGATGTTGAAGGTGACACCATGGTTAACACACTGTAGGTTACAAATCTTTATTCATTTTTGCTAGTGTTCCTCTTGTCCAAATTCATTACTTTTGTTTTCTGGAATAGTGATGGTATGGCAGCAGAGTATAAAGCTTTTCTTAGGATAATGCTGATGACACAGAAACAAGTGACACGGAACTGCAGCAAAATCATATCAGTTGGAGCTGGAAAAAAAATCACGAAGCTTCCTAGAGGATGCTCAGCATGCCCTAAGATTTTTGATTTACAATATTTCCAGTTTTTGTTAATTTTGAGCCATCATTAACAATTCATCAGTTTCAGTGGGAACAGAAGCATGATCCATAGGGAAATTTAGATACACCTTCAATAAGATCTCAGTAGTATTGTTCAATTCTGAACCCACTGATGTATTAAAAAGTTAAGCCATGTTGGAAGAGATTATTTACCTTCTACATTAAAGTATTAAGGTTATACATTTCATTTTATCACCATCATGTTATCACCATGTTATTCAGTCGCCCAGTTTGACTTGATCCTTCAGGAAATGTTGCTATTCTGTGAGGTTGTCTTTAGTCTAAATAATTTTCTGTTATCAGCAACATTCACCAACCCATCCACCAAATCAATAATAAATATACTGAAGAATGTCAGGCCTGATGTCGTTACCTAGAGCAGCCACTACTAACTGCTTTCCACTCTCACAAAATTATCTGCAGTTTCCAGGAAAGTGTGTCTCTTAAAGCAGGTTGCCTGCCTGGTATGTCATATTGAGACAACTCAATCCAAGTCACATAATTACATCATGTAACTTTATATCATTTGACATGGTTGAGGCAATCTAACATAAAATATCACAGTATAAAGCATCAGCTGGAAAATTTAAACATTGTGCTTTTTTTTTTTTCCCCAAAAAGGAATGGAGAGAAAAAAAGGCCCCCCACAATCTTTATATTTTTTCAACCCTTTTCTTTCAAGAAGGAAAAAAAAGAAAAATATAGCTTGTCTACAGTATGGATTTTTACATATGTAACTAACATACTGAATTGACGGTGTCTTCACTAGAACCTGAATCTAAAAGCTTCTTGGGAAATGGTCTGTTATTGTGGTCAGAGTCCTGTACACAGCTTGACAAACTGTCAGGACTACATTTAAAAAAGTGTAGATGTATACTACTACATTATATTAAACCTGTATATGTACTGCTGTACCTATGTACAAGGTTGCTGCCTTGTATTCCAATATATCTGCAATTCCTCATGCAATTCCTTTCTTAAGAAATGTGTTAAAATAAATTACAGTACTAAAGAAACAGACATTTTGATAGATATATATTTACTTGTATCACTGTAAAATTAGTAATGATATTCTGATGCAATTAATGCCATGTTGTTTTTCTCTTTACTGTAGTTTCCTGTCTACTAACAAGAGTATAAGAACTACAAGATAGATTTTATATATTACGGCCCATCTACAGTTCTCCCTTCTGCAGTCTCTTCTGCTTTGCAAAAATGCAAGATTATCCTTGTACTAAGTTTTCAGAAGATCCAAAAAAAGGAGCTAGTTTATTTTCAGTTATTTACAAAATAATGGTTTGTTTCAGCATTCAGAGGAGAAACTATTTGAATAGAGGCAAGGAATATCGTCACTGTGTGGAGGAAGGTGATATAGAAGTGAAGCTGAGATTGATATGAGTTGAAACAATGAAATTAGACTACAAGGCATAATTTATAATAATAACCACACTCAGCTGAAGGTGAACCATGAGTTGACATGGACATTCCCAGATGGGAAGATGGCAAATTTGATTGACTGCTATAGTTAGTTATCAAGGCAGATTAATATGGGTTATCACAACTGACAAGGAAGAGTTGAACACCAACAGCAAGACGAGAAGCAAGACAAAGTACATTTATAATACATACAGAAGTATTATATCAAGTGGAGACCACAAAAGCCTTTAGAGTCCACGTAGAAGATATATGAGCTCTACATCTAGCCTAATCCCCTTTGTATAACCAAAAGGACACAGTAGCGTACTCACATTTACACTACATATCTCATTATGAATACATCATACTCTTACCTTCTTTGGAATCAGTTTCTGGAGTACAAAGTTAACTGAATGAATGAGCAGCCTTAACACCATGCATTGGTGGGTGGATGATCAGAGACCCACAATCATCCTTTCTGCAGGGAGACAATCATTTAGATATTTCAGACTGGCACTTATGGAAAAGACACTTCATCATCAACACACATTCTGCATGTATTTTGGCCAGTGAGTGGCAAGGGGGGATGGGTAGAGGAGGCAACACAACAGGATCAGAACATCATCCTGCAGCCACAGGAAAACAATCTACTGGTGTTGTGAAGATAGAATGTATAATAACAATGAACAAAGTTCCAGGAAAACAGGACAATCTGCTACTGGCATTCAAATGCATGCTGGCCTCTATTGAGCAAAGTGGGAATCTGTTAATTTTGATTTTTATCCAGTTTCCAGGAGCAAAAAGCAAGTTCTAAAAGCTGGAGCTTGGAGGCAAGGACACAATATTGTGTTTGTCTTTGGGGAAGCAGTCAATTCCCCTTGAGATGCACGAGTAAGTAGGTAGAGATTCTGAACTGGCACAGAAAGCCTGTCAGGCACAGCCAATACCCTTTTTGTACTCTTTGACAGCCAAGAAATGTGCATCTGAACAACATTTGTATTCCAATGAAAAATGATTTTTGGATCTGGCAGCTTCTGGATGTACTGGGAGACAAGACACTATGTTTCTACAAGTGGAAATGGAGTCACTCTGAAGAACAGCTTGGAGATAATAATTAATTGTTCCAGCATCTACCTGATGCTTATGGCAGCAGCCATAATTGCTACCTAATTGCTGCTGTTCCAGATACCAATCATCTAAAATGTCAAAGCAGCAAGTTGTTCTACTTTTGTTTTTTCAGGCAACCAGATACCTATGGAAGCAGCTATAGCATTTGTTCTCAGTGATATAACCAGAAATTAATACAGTCCCAGAAAAAGGCTGGGTACCAGCTGCAAAGGTAGAGCGTGATGAGATGTACCATCTACAATGTGGGACTAATTAAAGAAAAAGTCATTATTGGACCCACAGCTGGGACAGATTCTTGTCAAATTCAATAGAGACTGGAGCAGGTTCAAAAATCACTCAAGCTTGGTGCATTCAATTTGACTATAAGTTTGAGGTCAAGAATGGCTTAGCAGTAAGGAAAGTAACTTGCTGCAGAAATATAACTGTTCATCAGTGCATTCACAAAAAAGCATTTTGGGAGAAACTTGAATGCTTATCTGCATGACTAGACATTATGACTGTCACATACATGATTCTATACTAGGTTGCAGGGATTTTTTTGCCAAATGCTAAAAATGTTTTGGAAAGGAGAGAGAGATCTTGCTAGTAAATATTTCAACAGAGTAGACACACAGTGGCAGGGTTGAAAGAGCAAAATGATTTAGCTTGTTTTCTCACAGTGTCATTAAAAAAAGTTAAAGAAATGCAGAGGTCTACTTCCTTGGATCATTTTGCAAATCTAAATTCAAAATTAATTCTTTATTACAAAACAAATATATAGCAAAGAATTTTCCAAAGGAAAAGAATGAAAAACCTGTCGTCATAATAAATATTGAAACAGGTCTTTGACGGGATATATTTTCAGAAGATAGAATAGTTTTAATTCACAAACCATTTTACATTGCATTCTCACTTAACAAATGTTAAATTAAATTAAATAGCTTGTGTTCATAGCTATAATCTATATTTCAATTATTTTCCACATAAGCAGTTATACTTTGCAAAAAGAAAGCAAACTCGAAACATCTTTTAACAGCCACAGGCTGAAATTCGTGTTTCCTTATTAATATAGGGAAGCACAGGGGCTGTAGCTAGAAAGAACCATTTGAAACAATGTTTTCTAGCTTGAAGAACTTACCCACCCTTCCTTTTGCACACTTTTTCCCCCCCCCCCATTAATAATCAAAATGTGTTGTACAGTCAATGTTCACTCTCTTGACAGGAGGCAACAAGCAAAGCAAGTTTCATAGCTGATGCCTCTTTCTCAGAGCATATATTTTTCATTTGCTTTTTGGAATAATTCCTTTCATGTAAAAGGATATTCCCCTCATGGAGGAACAACCATTAATGTCAAGTATATGCAAGTTTATTGTGACAAGTTTTTCAAAAACTATGTGATGAGTAGCACACCTTCAAGGGGCTACAGTGACGTCTTGTCTGTACAATTTTTCTTTAGTTATGACAGAAGGAGTGTAAAAATGCGTACCGCACTGTCTCATTTTTCAAAAAGTTTTTTTCTTTTTTCTGAATAAAGAAACCCTGTTTGTCATTAAAAATGTAAAGACTCTTATGTTTTTGTCAGTTGAGGAAGAAAATGAAAGGAAAAGCTTTTTGTGGCAACCTGGTGTAGTAAGAGTCTTCCAGTTAAGGAACTGCCAAAACACATGAGATTAAAGCAGATGCAGCTTGACACAACTTGTCATTAAAAATATATGTGGACAATATGAGTACACGACAAAATGTTAAAATGTTTCATATATGCAACTTATTTAAAAAGTCCCAGAACCCTTGCCGAATATTCATTCTATCTTTATTTTAATTCAAATTGAAAGAATTTTTTGTTTTGAAAAAAAAAAAAAAAAAAGAAAAAGGGGAGAGTAAAACTCATGTTTTAGAACAAGATTTCACAGAAACTTAAGAAGATTTGACTAATTGTGGTGCAATAAGGAAACAAAAGAGGAAAGAAAAGGAAATATGCAAATAGCCAATAATTACTACTGATAACGGAGGACTAGAGACGTATCCTCTTTCTAAATTATGCTGAGCTGAATCGGGCAAAGATTGATCCTGAAGCCTTCTCTTGCTTGGAAAACACAGAATAATGAAAAGTAAATTTTATTCTGATGAAAAGTGGAAGGACATGGAAATCACAAGTTTCAAGGAACAACAAGACAATGACCTCTTATCCAGATGTGCTCTGGGACATGCTGCAAGACTCTAAGGCACAGACAGGATCAAGAGGGACCCATCCACTGAGGTAAACAGAACTGAAAATGCTCAGAGTTTGCCACAGCTCAGTTACTGGATCTTCTAAGAAGCCAGGATGATGACTGAAAAAAAGAGTATCCATGAATATTACACTGAGACATTTCATGCTCTGCAACTTAGTACTTTTAAGTATAACTTTTGGGTTAAATAGCATTATCTTTATTGAGTTACTCCATATTTATACCAATAAGAGGTCTCATAAAACAGTGTGGGTTTTGGATTTGTCAATTTTGCATCTTCTCCAAGCCCTAAAATCAGTAAGACTCATTTTTCTTACTAGACTTCTTGAAGTCTGGTTGACCAGAACATCTCATGGAAAGTTATTGTCGAGGCTGTAACATACTGTACTCTTCTAAACAGTGACTATGTCAAAAGTTATTTATATATTTTAAATAAAACTGAGTGCATTCAAAATCAAATCCAATGACCTTTGTGATTACAATATTTTTTACTGCCTTTCACTCCAAGGAATAGAGCAGAACTCAGGAAGCAGTCAGTGAGAGAACTCAAGTCCCTGTTTCATTTATATATGATCAGCAGGAATGTTCCAGGTCTAGGATGTCAGAAAATTAATTACAGCTATGTAGAACCAAGAAAAGGTCTGAGCTGCCTGTGAGTCAACACCTGCATAACAGAAACTATATGTTTGAATCTTCGTGACTGTAAACAGATTTTAGTTTATGAAGCATTCACTGCTGACAATGACGCATACATGGGAAAGATTTCAATGGAGGGTTTGTATATAGAGTAAGTTCTCAAAATTGGTTCTTATGCCATAGACAAGTACTTGAAATAATTAAAATCGAAGATACCAAGACGATAAATCCCATAACTTTTTTACAACGACACAAAGATCCTTTTTTAGTGGGAGAACTCCTATTCAGTACACAAAACACAAGAAAGGATTTTGATAGGCATACTTTGGATTTTCTTAATGGTATTTTATATTTGCTAATATAAGATAAGCATAATTATCATATAGTGTAACTTTTGTTATAAAGCATTATCAATTAGTGACTCATTTGTAATGTAAATAAGTATTATTAGTTTTAAATATGTAAGATTTACATAGCTAATGGAATGACTGTGAAAACATTGTCTCAGGGCAGTTAAAAGCTATGTTACACTTAGCAAAACTGTGAACATGAATATTTATTCTTGAACAACAGAAAGAATAACCAACTCCTTATGAATATAAAATGATAAAGCAAATAGAGAAGAACATTCATAACCAATAATCATTCTGAGAGTAATTTGTGTAAAACTGTCCTTTTCACCTTCTGTTTCCAGTATATTTTGAACTTAATGGATTAAGTTCAGTCCATTAATCAACATCACAGTATTTGGCAAAAGGGACACTTCACAAAAGTGTATGGCAAACAATCTACGATTTTTCAAAAGAAAGCAGGTTATGTGAAGGAGCAGAAGACAAAAAATAATGAAATTTTAAAAAAAAGTCTTAGTCATAAGCTTAAAGCTCCTTTCTAACAGCAGAGAAAAATCTTCAAGGACAGAGGACACTATTTCATGAAGATGCAGAAGAGATAGTGAAGAAAAATATTTCCCCAACATTTTGAAGATGAGATAGATAAACAACAGTATTATCATTCAGCTTTTTATTCTCCCCCCCCCCCCCCCCCCCAAGTCTGTCTCCCACTTTTTGGATTAGAGACATCTACATTCTTCAGAGCTGTATATGGAGTCTTGAACATATAATATCAACCTGGTGAAGCAGAGCAACAACAAAAAAAGGTGTTATGGTCTGACAAATCAATGTGTAAGGTGCACTCACACTTGGGGAGTGTGCTCAGATCTACAGATACTAACGGTGTATTGTGTTCTGAATGCTAATAGGGCAAACTGACCTTCATAAAAAATGCATTGACTAACTTTGGCAAAAATTTCCTGGAAGATAACTTTTTAATAAATTGTCAAAGGATAATACTCTGAGTAATTAAGACTCTTAATGAAAGTGCAGGCTTTTATGATATGTTTCTGTAAATAGGAACATTTTTTAAATCCTATCAAAATATGATTTGATGGACAACACAAGGGGTAATGTGTTTAAGCTGAAGGAGAGAAGATTTAGACGAGATGTTAGAAAGAAATTCTTTCCTGTTAGAGTGGTGAGGCACTGGAACAGGTTGCCCAGAGAGGTTGTGGAGGCCCCATCCCTGGAAGTGTTTAAGGCCAGCTTGGATGAGACTCTGGGGAACCCAGTCTAGTGGAGGGTGTCTCTTCCTGTGGCAGGGGGGTTGGAACTAGATGATCTTTGAGGTTCCTTCCAACCCAAACCATTCTATGACTCTATGACGAACTCTTCCTATTTTCCTATTTATTTTTATACACCAATTTCTTTGCAATACAACATGCCAGATACTGTTCATAAAAATGTCTCATACTCCAATATCTTGGCTTGTTAATTGGAAACTTGCACTAATTGGAATTTAGCATTCTTATATCTGAAGTACACTTTTTCCTTATTTTCTCCATTTCTACTATTCCTGAACTGAAGTATTTTTCTGTGTTCAAAGCTATTTTACATTATTTCTATCTTTTACAAATATTAGCTCAACAACCATGAAGCTGGTACTATGGAAGGGATTCTTATAAAGAAATCCCAAGAAAACCTCTTGCAAATTTACTAGGAACCTTTTATTTGCAATGATCAAGTCAGTGATATTCAGCTGCCAAAGTTTAATTAATTAAATGACAGTTAGACACTCAGCAGTTTTGAGTATCTGAACTACTGTGCTGCTTTTTCTTTATCTTTTGAAATTAGAGATAAACACCATCCATTCTTTCTCCAAGGCAGACTGCAAGGCACAGTTTGTTCACATCTCCAAAGTATCTTGAATTCATTATATGGAAAGCATTTCAGAACTGCATTTTTAATGCATAGAACACTAACATGGAAAGGAACAGTGCCAGCTTTGTCAAATGTGCCCAAATCCTTCACACTATGAGAGTGAAGACAGAGCTCATCTTGGTTTCTTTGCCAGTTCAGTTCCCCATGTCCCTAAATAAACAACCAGAAATAGTGCCAGGTGCCTCCACCCATACATTTTGTGATATAAATGCTGACTTAGGAGGAATAGGACTGAAACTGTTGCCATACTGTGCTGATAATCCATCAACCATGATCAGAGGGTAGTAAGAGCTTTTGGACCATTACAAAGTTTTTTTTGAGCCACATCTGAAGCACTGTCAGAAAGAAATGGAAATGGCTTTTTTTTTTTTTTTCCCTTGCCAATCTCATGAACCATCAAGTCCTCTAGCATTTTAGAATTAGCAAGTACAGTGCAAAGTTATGAAAACACATTATTCCCCCAGTCTTACTTCGTATGGGCTAATTGGAATTATTTGACCCCAAAACTACATGGCTTTTGATCAGATAATGGACTTCAATTAATAGAAAATTGTTAGAAGTACTCTACAAAGTGAATTCATTAGCAAAATAATTTTCTGCAATCATTTCTCTAGGTATTGTAAAGCCACAGAAATCAGTTAGATCATAGTTCTCCAAGGCCAATGCAAGTTCATTTTAGACAGGAATTGTGGGTCTACACTTACTCCTACTATCATCCATAAGACTTTTGCCCTCTGGTTCAACAAGCGCAGCACTGGAATTCTTCAGAGATTACTATACTGCTGTGTTGTGAACAGATTGACCAGTTTTGACACAGTAAGAAAAAATTTGATATCAGACTAAACCTTTTCAAGACACTAAGATTCATATATGAGATAATTTCATGTCTAATTGCATGACTTCTGCTGACAGGCAGTGCAAGTTGGTTAGATGTCTAAAATCTCTTCCTCCGGTAGTTAAAACTAGTGGCAACTTTAGTGTCTTTAAGTGGAGATCTTCATTTCCACTGTAGGCTAATGCACAAGTGAAGCATGCTTCACTTTCCAGTTTATACCTCCTCATTTGGTGTCTGATGGTGCCAGGCTTGGGGGTAGCATGTATACTGTCTCCATACAGCGTGCAAGGCTTATAACTCACAAGTAATTTAAAAATTCCTGTTGGGGACTGACCCCACAAGCTCCAATATAAGACCTGCCCCTTGTTCACTTCTGTCATGTATCCATAAGGCTACACAATGAATTGACATTGATAATACACTGAAAAAATTAAGTGTTCCTCCTGAATGAGCCAGAGAGTGAAAATGTTTATGCACAATCAGCATGTATCCTTCACATTCCTCATAAATATCAGAATTACTACAAGACCTTCCCTAAACTAAAAACACAGCAAACAATTCCCATTATAAGCCCTAAAATTCTAAGCAATAGAGCTGAAACCTTTAATAGAAGAGAACCAGAAAGATAAATGGAAATATAAAGAGTATAAACCTGTGCTGCACCTGTTTGACCTTAAGGCATCACTCCTGCTCCTTCAGGGAAGAGTATATAGCAACACAAAACTAAAAAGTAAAAGCTGGCTGACTTTATGCTCACCTTAAGAAGACTGTCTCTATCTATGACAAAGATCTGTTTTTGCATATTATATTATGCGAGACAATTCCAGTTGGATTTATCTGTGGATTTTTAAATCAGAAAATTTTGCTTCAGGCTGAAACTTGGCATACTAGATCTTAGCCCAAAAGCAACTTTTAAAAAACAAAATCTAGAAGGTGAAGGAAGGCTGAAGTCTTAACCTTCAAGACTGCAGAGAAGCAGTATATTTAAAGTAATACAGAATAGGTACAAATCCTTGTTTTCCCCATGAGAGCTGCAGCATACCTCTTGAAGTACGAACAGAAGCAGGGCACCACATATGTGAAGACAACATACATTATTTTGTATAGTTTGGATACAGTTTTCATGGTTATTACCAGTATCTATTGTCAAGGAACATTAAAAGGTGAATTGAAAGAAGCGCTACAAGTTTCTACTTCAGATAAAGAACTGTTAGCTGTATTCAGAATGGATTAAAAATAGTTTGTGTTCTATAGATTTATGGAAGCTTAGTCTAAGAAAGAAGATAATCAGAGATTCTGGTCAGACATTTTTGGTTGATGGAACTTTGCACTGTCTAAAATGGTTGAATATTTAGTTCAGTAGGGGTCCAAATGCTTGGAAACTGAGGAGAATGCACTAGTAGCTATGAAAAAGTTGTTTAAAAAGATGAAAAACTTGCTGAAGATTTGTGCCATGAGCACTGTTTTCTATTTCCTAGTTTCATTCTGAGAACATTATGAACTACTGTATTAAAATTTTAGACTCTCACTGAGATGGATTTATCAGGGTTGATCAACCAACCTTGCTGGACCATGCCTTTTGGAAAATGTGAGATATTCTAGCAAGGGATCTTTATGTGTCTATGCACATAAAAGAATGCCAGCATAAACTGACAAACACTGTTATTTACTGAACAATCACTCTGCTGTAATGTTGACTAAAAATACCTAGAAAAAACTTGGGAAAACAAGAGGTTCTGTGTAGGAGGGGAAAAAATGGAAAAGCGTAGGTGTGATTTGCTCAATATAAAATTTGTTCCAATTTCCACATATAAAATGTAAGGAGAGTTTAGGCATACACAGCCCAGAGTAAAGCAGTCCATCTTTGAAGGGGCATAAATAGTTTATTTCATCTAGCTATAAGCTGCGTATATTGAACCACTCCTGCTGTGAATATTGTCTCCCACAGGCAGGCAACTGAATCAGTTAAAGTTCACAAGGTGTGTAGCTACCAGTGCTTGCAGCTACACTGCAGTAAAATTGACAGAGATAGTCAAGCAATTTGAATACTCATCTGTGAGAGTAAACAAACTTGGAATTGCTGAGGGTAGTATAAAGCAATGCCTGTGGCCCAGTTGCATACTCATACCCTACCATCTGAGAGTGTATAGACTGGAAACCTGTCATATCACTGCCATCTTTCCATAGAAACCCTTCTTGAATAGCTCCCTCATCTTAGCTCTCCAGGGTATGTCATGTACATCATCACTGATCATATATGAAGCTGAAGTAAACTTGTAAATTAATACACACATACATTTTACATGTATATAAATAAAATATGTACAAATGGATATAAATAAAATCTATACAAATGGGTGTAAATAAAATATAGGTATATACACATATGTTCAGTTCAGAAGATTCATACTTCATGTACTAATTACACATATACTGTGGAATATTAACCTTAAGGTGATTACTTATTACAGTGGCAGATGTATTTGATTAAGTCAGTATAGATAAGCATTGCAATTGTAACACAGTTGTAAGGTTTATAATGCTTTTTCTGGAAGAATTCCAGAGTACTTTTTATAATTGAACAAATGGCGGGAAAGCATAAGCATACTGCACGTTTTGTAGCATGTTTTGGATAAGGGAAAGGCAAAATGAAAATGTAACGCTGCATTACAGAGGAAACTTGAAATTAATTATATAGGTCTATCAATATATATCTGACCTGCACTTTAGTATTCTGGTTTTTAATAAAGATGGAGAATAAAAATGATTTTTCAGGAAAACAGAGAAAAGAAAAATACAATAGATGATGAAAACCAAAGAAATATTTGAGAAATACAGACAGAATTTTCATGGTAAACATTCTCCACTAATTTGTCTTCATGGTATATCATACTCAGAAACTTGATTAGATAAACCCAATAAATGTAAAGTTCATCTGTCATTCAGCAAACTGAGAAATATTGACATCATTGTTTTGTACTTAAATTGGTTGTAGCTTCTCAAGTTCTGTATCTTGTAGGCTGAAATGTCTTAACTTGGTCCCAAGTCCGTGAAAGAACTATGACCCCAATGACTATGACTGCCAGCTTAGCAGGGCTATGGGTCTCAGTGCTCCTGAGCTGGCTCAGGAAGCTGATCCCTTTCAAAACTAATCCAGCAAAAGAAGTGATTAGTGTTACACTAATGCCTTGAACTGGTATGATAGCGTAAGTATTCAGGCTAGTTCAAGGGAGAGAAAAGAAACACAAGGCCATCCAGGGTATGGGACCACAACAATCCTCACTTGGGTATCTTAAACTGCCTTGGAACCCATCTCGCATGCTGTGGTGGGTTGACGCTGGCTGAGGGCCAGGTGCCCACCAGAGCCGCTCTATCACTCCCCTCTTTCATTAGACAGGGGAGAAAAGGTACGATGGAAAAAAAAAACTTACGGGTCGAGATAAGGACAGGGAGAGATCATTCTCTAATTATCATCACGAGCAAAACAGACCGAACTTAGAGAGGGAATTCATCTTATTTATTACTAAGCAAAACAGAGTAGAGGAATGAGAAATAAAACCAAATCTTAAAAACACCTCCCCCCACCCCTCCCATCTTCCCGGGCTCAACTTCACTCCCGGCTTCAACCTCCGCCCCCCCCCAGCGGCACAGGGGGACGGGGAGTGGGGGTTACGGTCAGTTCATCACACGGTGTTTCTGCCACTTCTTCATCCTCAGAGGGAGGATTCATTGTTCCCCCGCTCCAGCGTGGGGTCCCTCTCACGGGAGACAGTCCTTCACGGCCTTCTCCAACGTGAGTCTCCTCCACGGAGTGCAGACCTTCAGGAGCAAACTGCTCCAGCGTGGGTCCCCTGCGGGGTCACAAGTCCTGTCAGCAAACCTGCTCTGGCGTGGGCTCCTCTCTCCACAGATCCACAGGTCCTGCCAGGAGCTTGCTCCAGCGCGGGCTTCCCACGGGCCACAGCCTCCTTCAGGTGCCTCCACCTGCTCCGGCGTGGGGTCCTCCACAGGCTGCAGGGGGAATCTCTACACCCCCTCATCCTTCCTCCATGGGCTGCAGGGGGACAGCCTGCTTCACCATGGTCTTCACCACGGGCTGCAGGGGAATCTTGCTCCGGCGCCTGGAGCACCTCCTGCCCCTCCTTCTTCACTGACCTTGGTGTCTGCAGATGTTCTTACATCTTCTCACTCCTCTCTCTGGCTGCAAAAGCGCTCTCTAACTGTTTTTCTCTTTCTTAAATATGTTATCACAGAGGCGCTGATTGGCTTGGCCTTGGCCAGCAGCGGGTCCGTCTTGGAGCCGGCTGGCATTGGCTCTGTCAGACACAGGGGAAGCTTCTAGCAGCTTCTCACAGAAGCCACCCCTGTAGCCCCCCTGCTACCAAAACCTTGCCACGCAAAACCAACACACATGCCAAATTCAGTAAGCACTTTCAACTTTATGCCTCATGCACACAGACACTACTGAATTCTGCTAAGACACAACGACCAGTGCTTATTAAAAAATGATAGGCAGAGAAGGAAGAGAAGGAAATTAAAGAAGCACATTCACAAGGGGCAGGAGATAGATTAACACATGTACATTTCTTGGCTTTTTAATCAGGTAAACAGATTTTCTCTCAAAGTCCATATGAGATAGTCCCAATACTCATGCAAATGTTTTTATTAACAATATCAGAGTGTATTCTTGCACTATTATGTTATTACAAACTTGCCTTAATCTTAATTAAAATTTAAGAAATATTTTTTTTCATAACTAGGCTGCTTGGAGAATATAACAGAATTTGTAATTATTATTTACTTTATTAAATTGGATGTTCAAGCTAATAAATTCCAGGTTAGTTTTGTTCAGTGTCATGTAGGCACGAGTCAGCTTTTAAAAGAACGTGCATGTTTTGTTATAAAACTGTCTACCCTATTTCCAGACACCAAAAAATGTCCTTTAGAATTTATCTTTTGTACTAACATACTCTCTGCAAAATTTTTCTATATTGTATTTCAAACAAATATGACAATGTTTAGTGAAACTTGTGTTTTCTATAATATACTTAATTGCATATGTTAAATGGGCTGAAAACAGTAGATTAGAATTTTCTTCAGCATTAAATAGAAGAACAATATAATCTAATTTTTAAACTTTATTGTAGACTGTCAGAAGAAAACAGGTGATATATTTTTTAAAAAGAAAAAAGGGGTAAAGGCTTAGCAATATATAACTTTTTAGAAAGCTCTGACCTATGAAAAAAGCTACTTTATAAACACAAAAGTGATTGTCCTATATCATAAAGATAAGCTGTAAAGCGAAGATTTCTTTTACTGCAGTGCCCTGTAAGGAAAAGTATTCTAACTATATTTACTCAAAATATACTATAATTTTCCTAACAACAGTCATAGAATCACAGAATCATAGAATATCTCAAGTTGGAAGGGACACATCAAGGATCATCAAGTCCAACTCCCTGCTCCTCTCAGGACTACCTAAAACTAGACCATATGACTAAGAGCATTGTCCAGACACTCCTTGAACTCTGATGACAGGCTTGGTGCTGTGATCACTTCCCTGAGGAGCCTGTTCCAGTAACCACCCTCCTGTGAAAAGCCTTTTCCTAACATCCAGTCTGAACTTCCCCTGATGCAGCTTCATTCAATTTCCTCATGTCCTATTGATGGTCACCAGAGAGAGATCAGCACAGACATCAGTTAGATCATAGTTCTCCAAGGCCAATGCAAGTTTATTTTAGACAGAAATTGTGGGTCCATAGTTAGTCCTGCTACCTCTCCAGACTCCCAAAACCACTAAAAATAATGGAGAGAGGTCTCATGATGACATCAGCCAGCTCTTTCAGTAACCTGGGAAGAATCCCATCAGGCCAAAAAAATGTATATGCATACAGCTGGAGCAACAAGTCTCAAACAAATTCAGGGCTGGTAATCTTACTAAAGACACACTCAAAAACCTAAGATTCTTTAAACTAGAAGACTTATGAACAAAACTTGCTCTGAATTTTTGCTACCTAGTGAGAAATGCACTCAAAGCTGTTTCCATTCTCAGTATTGCAATCATTAACAAAAGTTTCTCAAAAGTATGTGCAGATAGACAGAAAATACTGTTTGCATGGAAAAAGGCAAGGTGTACAAATGCTGCTAGCAGCTGACGGATGTGTTAGAGGTACTGACCTAACACAATTTTCACTACTTGTTCATTTTTGTCAGTGTAATCTGGATTACTCTCTCTCAAGAACCTCAGCCACCTAAAAGGTGTTGGTCAGGCCTTGCATCTAGGCAGGTAAAAGAAAAATAAATTAAAAAAAGACAGTATGCAGTTGTGCAGTCCATGTATTTTCTGAACATCAAGTACTTCACTAACAATTCATAAGCCTTTTTTTTAGATCAGAACCATATATTTTACAATTGTCTCAATAAAAAATGTATTCTTATCCAAGATAATTCCTATAACAAAACTTAAAACTCTCATTCTATATCTTCTTCCTATGCTGCTTAGTTTTTCTTAAAAGCTGATAAGAATGGAGGCATCTGAAAGGGAGATGTTGTTTGCCAAGGTATGTTGTTGTTTGCCACCAAATGATTGAGCAAATTTGCAGGGACGAAACCTTTAACCTCGGGAAATAAGTATTTTGGATACTACAACTGAAATTATCAATGCTAAATTCCACTAAAATACTTTACAAAATAGTGAGATAAACATAAATTAATAATAATATTAATAATAATATGCTACAAAGAGTCCCTTCAGTTCTACAATACAACTTTAAAATTTAGGAAGTTACTTCCACATGCATTGATATATCTGGTTTAGGCATAGATCCATACGTACATTCCCAGAGGTAAAGAACTGTGGTAATTAAAACAAAACCAGCAAATCTCTTTGGTTCACTGCAATCACACAGAATTAATTTGGGAATGTTCTGTTAAGGGACAAGTTTGCTCTGTACTCTGCATTATGAAGCATCCACAGTAAAACAAAAGCTAATAGAATTTCATAAGTCTTGAACACATAAAGTGTACTTTGTTTTCGCCTAAAGCATCTTAAATTTACCACCTTGAAGGAAAAGACATGATCAATAATTACCTGTAAGAACTCCAAAAGGAGTTGTGTGTAGTGCAGGAGGAAGCTGAGGGGAAGATCAATGGGCAAACATCAATGTACCTGGAAGCAGAACTGATTTAAAGGGTCAAGAGATGGGCCAGTACCAGCCAGAGGGCTTTCTCCAGCTCCATCAGTAACTCAACATGTCACAAACTTGCAAACATGCTCCTTGTACGTGAGAGGAGTGGTAAATACAGGAGATGAGCCATCCTGCTTTCACCAAGGGGATAAACTATCATAAATTACTCAACACTGACTGCAGGGGGAAAAACAGGTAGTTACTGCCAAGCAGCTGATGTGGAATGAGATGTCTCCCTAGCTCACCCACTGTAATTCACCTGTGTCCTTTCTGAAGAAGCCACATGCTTCACAAGTTATATGCAAGATGAATTCATTTCCCTTAATCTTATTACAGCTGATGAGAAAAAAAAAAACAGACTTTTTAACATGAGTACAAGGTAAAAATGAAGGATAGATTTCCTCTGAAGCTAAAATGTTGCCTTCTTCCTTGCTTCTCAGCCAGACTTTTTCTAAAGGAAAATAAGAATATTCTTTTCATAATACATTACATAATAGACTAGTACATAATACACTACGTAAGAAAATTACATTACATAATAAAACATCAAATAAAACTAGAACACACGCTATCCATCATAACTTGATCTGACCTTCTTGCCATTGCTTCCATTGATCTTAACAGAAAGACATTAAGGCTGGTCAAAAAAACCCCCAACCAAAAACCCCAAACAAAACAAAACAAAAAACCACATATATTTAGCAAAACCATGTGTAGGTTTGGCTCTTAGTATATAAATACTTCCTAGTCACACAATAAATATGTTGAGCGATGCAACATATTATTAGATATTCTGGAGCAGTTAGAACTTAATGGACAGCAAGTCGTCTTCTGAAATGGTAACAGATTATTTCATAGTTAAATGGAAATTGAGAATTACTCTGTTGTTTTTCTAGCTGTATCAGCTGAATATTAGCTCTGCTTGTAAAGTTCATCCTGCCTATATGTGTAAGCCACCCAGCAAATTATCATTGTGTTAGTTTAATCTTTAGTAGTTCTTAGTAGTAAAAGGACCTTAGCCCCCACTAGAAACAACAAAATATTTCTCTTTATACACATGCATACACAGAGCACAGGAAGAAGTATAGCAACCAGACACAGAGCAAAGCAGTAATAATAGCAAAAATGACAGGACTACATGAAATGTAAAAGAAATGAACTAAAAGTCACTAAAAGTGAGCATGAATGCTATTTAGCTTTAATGGAGACTGTATCCATTTACCCTGTTACCTGAACATAAACCTCTTAGCACAGAAACTGGTAAAAAAATTGCACTGGTGAACTTCAAATTAGGACACATGCTGTTATTTTGTCATCTCTATCTGGGTACTACCAGTTCTTGATTTCCCACCAGTCGACAAGTACAATATACAAATCCATATTCTAATTTCTTCCATGTCAGTAATGATTAAGGAACATGTTACAAGTACAACAGGTTTATATGGACTAACTGGCTCAAAATCTGTCCAGGAAAAAGTAACTTTCAGAACTGTATGTTACTTCTATCAACAAATTTACTGGTGCATGTTCTTAAAAATTTCCAGATGATGACATTAATGACAATTAGTGCTTGAAAATGACTGAAATCATACATAAAAATCAACAAAACCACCTGGAATCCTCCTATATTCCACTCTCTGCATCAAAACAACAGTCAACAAATTGGTATCTGGCAATTTCTGTGTTGCTTACATGCCAATTAATAACCAATCTCAAAACATTTAAAATTATTGGTATTTATTAGTAATGGTAAAGTAACTACAAGTATTAACACACTTTGCATTAAAACTTTGGTTGATTTTCTCTCCAGAAAATATGGTCCCTTTTCTGATCTAAAGCTTTTGTGTAAATTACAAAATTAAAATTAAAGGAAATAGTCCTAGAATCATAAACATCAGAAGTGGAAGAGGCTTCTAGAATTCACCTACCCTGAACAAAACTTGATTTAATTTCTTTTTTTGAGTGAAATCTATCCTTACCCTGCATAGATATACCTCTCTGACTAGCACGTCTCCTCTCACGCAAGTAAACTCACGTGCTAAATGAATGAGGAAATAAAAAAGGAAGGCTAACAGAGGTAACATGTAAGAGAGGCAACTGTACAAAATTAGGATGTTTTCATTGCTCCCTGTATGCAAAACTTTATCTACGCTAAATTTTATTGTGCAGTTGGTTGGTTTTACCAAGGTCTTCTGTAATTTTTCACAGCTGGCCTTGATTTTTAATATCTTGAATATCTTGACTAACTTATGAGGGAGAAACTTTCTTTGCAGATCAATGATGGTTCTTCCAGAGTATACCATACTTACCCATGTGTCCACTACTTCTATTCTTTACCAGGGCTTATATTAATTTGCCTGGTATAAATATCAGATTTAGAAGTTCAAAGTTTCCAAGATCTCATCTTTTCTACAATTACCATCACATTTGCCACCCTTCATTTCTCAAGTAATTATGCAGATTTTAAGCAAGAAGTTATATGACTATATTAGCCACTATCATATTCTCTCAACTAAACAAGCATGTGCATGAATACCCATTTTATCACAGTCCCTCTTTGCTACCTCTTCTGCTGAAAACTGAAACATGCATATACTTACTCCCATAGTGCTGGCTGAGCTACAGAGGTTGCCAAGCACAGAAAATGAAGTTCAGACTTCCATAGATCAGAAGGCTCAAAAGCACAACCCAGTGTCCTAAGGGCTGGCGCATCACATGTGGGAACATATAAGCATATATGGAATTGTTTTATTCAAACCTAAAGAATTAAGCTATAAAGACTGTACAATGTATCTACAGATTTCTACTTTTCTTCTAATTACACCAGAGGTACTGCAAATTGAGGGGAAGAAGAACCCCTCAAGCTGCCGCATGTTGCAATGTTGACCAAGGTTTAAAAAAAAAAAATTTAAGCAGCTTTCAAAAAAATCAGTATAAAACATCTTTCAGTAGGCCCTGGGTTTTTGTGACAGTATGAGAAGACCTTTAAGCGAATAAAAGAATCTCCACCAATCAACCAGGGTCTACAGGGTCAGATGAAAGAATTTTGAACCCAGTAATCAGTGATTTCTTGTTTAGTAGGTCAATTAAAGGTCCTCAATTTCACTAGCTGTCCCCTTCACTCCCCAAATCCCAAAATACAATCTCCTCTTGGTTTCACCTCACTCATTTAGAACTATAAGCAACCTGACTGTACCCATGATATTCCAGATGATCAGTTGTGAAGATTATTTCTAGTCATCATTACTGTTTATCAATATTTTCTCCTGTAGATAACAAACTTAAATCTGCCTCTTGGGGGGGAAAAAAAAAATCTTTCCAAATTCCTTAATTTTTAACAATATTAACACACATATCTTCAACAATTACTTGCAACATGACAAGTACTTTTCAACATAAAAGCACATCTTGTAGTTCAAGGTTTTTATGGTTTTACAAGAATGAATACAATCTAGAAATTTTATAATCATGAAAATCAGCCTTCAGAGAACAATTTTGATTACAATATCAAAGTTCCACATAAATTCCAGTAGCTGCTTGGATTCAAAGCACTCCAACTAAAAAGCGAAATTAATTGTTTTAGAGGAGCATTACAAAGAAGACAAATAAGTGGTTGTTTCCATGTTCTTCCCAGTCTTTAAAGACTTATCTTGGGATAAGTGTCCTAGTAGACAGAGTAAAGAAGTAAAAGAAAAAAAAAAAAATCGTCCATCTCATTTTGCATAAATGAATTGAGAGGCAGAGGAAACATTATTATGATATGTAAAGCGTGTGCCTGTAGGAGCTAATTCTACTCAAATTATTGGTACATGCTTAAAAGCAAATGCAACCGCTCATTTCAGCAGGAAGCTGAATATCTAGTGCTGGAAATATGTACACTTTACTCCAGAGACCAATCTTCTTACAAAAGTAATTATTTAAATTAAAGAAAAATATATGTAAGACAGTCTTTCTAAAAGCTACATTTATCATAGAGTTTCCACCGGAATCCCAGAGCAAAATATCCCACAAGGAGGAGGGACCAAAAGCAGACAACTTACAGGTAATGGAGTTCTAGCAAAGTCTTATCTATAAGATTTCCTAAATAACTGAAGAGACAAAATGGAATAAAAAGTATTTCAAAAGGACTCTTTAATGTATGATAAATTCTATCTGCTTTAACTGAATTTATATTGTTTCACAAGTCTGTTACTTTTGGAAGCAACAGGCTTTTGCTACTGCAATGCTAGCAAATATACAGAGTAAAATTACAAATATATCTACGTATGCATACAGACAACATGTTGGTGTATAAATATTGAAAGGAACTCTGTCTGATCCAGGAGGGTGAGGAAAACGAGATGGCATGAAATGTCTTCAAGTGAGAAGTGACTGAGAGGAGATTACAGAGGAGATAAAAGGGGAAGAAAGCTTCATCACACAATGGTGGTACAGTGAAGGTGAATCATATGCTTTTATGTAACATTACAGCTAAAGGTAAAGTCTAAGTGGAAATCTCCAAGATTACCCTCAGGGTCGTCTTTGACAAAAGGTGCCATGTACACACTACTGGATCAGCATACAATGTAATCCAGGCACTGTTTCACTGCCTGGGGAAAGTCTAAGAAAGGGAAGAAAACCCAGGGAGTGCCGTTGAAGTTTTAATTGAGAAGGCTGGAAAAAGAGAAATACCTCTGGTTTTAGTAAAACAGTTCAGACTGAGTCTTCAGAAAAGGATCTCAGAGGCTGCTTATTTCAATAATTAACTTCTGAATCACTGTATGGGCAGAAGATGCTCTGTATTCCCCCACTAGATGAAAAAAGGGAAGATAGGAGACACGTTCATAGCACTTAATATTACAAACAACGGAAAGAATGCTGAGAGCATCTTTTAGATTTACATGAATCTTACTACACTCATTCATAAGGAATAGCTTCCCTCCTGATATCATCTAATGTACTCTTTATACACCTCTGAGGAAAATGGTTTATGAGCAACAGAAAAATAAACAGGATTTGAAATGTCTGACATTAAAAAGAAAAAAAAATTAGAAAAATGACAAGATTAATGGGCTATACTAGATGATAAATTTGAAAGAATAATCCTCTACTGTCAAGATAAAGTCAAAATAACCTGATAAATCCTTTTCTAGCTATGATAATATTTGTACAAAAGTATTTCTTTAAAAAAAAATAGTTCACAGTGTTTTCAGTGTGGCAAAAGAGAAGTCATCAGCTGAATATTAGCTCTGCTTGTAAAGTTCATCCTGCCTATGCCTTAAAGGAGCTCAACAAGCAGTTTAATACGACTAGCTATAGAAACAGTAAACCCACCAATTAATTGTTCTAATCTGGCAGATTTTACAACTAAAAATGGTTATCAACTTTACAGAATGAAAAACATGGCTGTATCCTATATATATTGCCAAAAAAACATCAAGACACTTGCAAAATCTATCCTCTGTAGAAAACTTCAATGTAAACAATTCAAAACTGCATTTCACATATCTTTTCTTATAACACACATGCTTACATGTGGAGGAATAGCACAAAATGCTTTAACAGCGCTATACTCTGTATCATTAAACACTGATAGTTTTTAGAATGACTGCTTTAAATATTTTGAAATTAACTTAGCACTTTAATTAAAAAATTCTGTAGTGAGAAGAGGAGAAAGCAAAGAAAGTCAGTAACTACATAAAAACTGCAAATTTGATGAGGAAAAGAAAAATTATGCACAAAATATTTACCGAAAAACTCACTAGCTTCATATGAAATATTATTCAAGCCTTGTCTTCCAGCTGCAAAGCTTACAAAATTATATCAGAAAATATTATGGCAGAGCAAATTTCATTATTAAAAAAAGTATTTGTAATCATTCTTTGCAATATTTTTTAAAACCTTACAGCCCCACCCCAGCACAATCTCTGAGAAAATGTGTACAATACAGCTAATATTACAATGTCTTAAAAATATTAGCTTGCTGGACAAATATGTACTTTTGGATAAACAGCACCTGACCTTACAACAGCCATTCTTCTAAATGTTACAGCACTACTAATAGTTTCAATTAAATAAAAATTAAAGCTGAGAAAATATCACAAAAGGGTAATCTAATATTTGATCATTAATGTGCTTATGTAAAGTGATATTTACAACAGCATTTTGAGAACCAGGCAATTTCTCTGGAAAAAAAAAATAAAAAAAAATGCAGCTTTAATAACTTTTAGTACACTGCACTTTTGCATTCTGCACATTAGCCTCAGAAGCATTGCCAAGCTTCATCTAAGATCAATTCCTCAGGCATGAAGATGAAGTTTTCTTACAAAATAACCCTTCACCTTTAGATCACACTGAAGGTTTCCATTCCTGGCTTCTCATACTGGACAGAATCTAACATAGGAGATGATCCTAACATATGAGATGATCTTGGCATTACTGAAACAAATGACTTCAGGATTCTTAAGGGACTTATTATTTGTTCCTGCTCATAAAAAAGGTTGCCCAGCATTGTTACCATTTCCCAAATACTGAGATGAGCAATAGTCACAACCACTAAAAACCTTCAGAGCTAGAAATTGCACCCATATCTATACTTGTTGCACTTAAGGATAATTTCCACAGATTAACTGGTATTCTTGCAACTGCATTCATTCAAGATAGCTGTTTTAAAAAGGGGGAAAACTAGATAGAAAATTTGGTAAAGCTGATTACCATATACACAGACTTGGTGTTTCTTTGCCCATCTCTCCACTCCTGTGTGGACCAAGGAGACAGAACTATGGGAAGAGAGGTGTGCTCTGAGACACAGCTACCTTGAGGACTGGAAGTAGCAAAGTGCAAGAAGAGATACTTAAACAACTACAGTAATTTCTAAAGAATCTCAGTACTTAAATGAACTCTAGACACCCTTTTCTGAAATGTACCCCAACTTGTTTAAAGATGGTTTGGGGTTACATGTGCACCATAAGAAAAAGACTTCTCAAATGTAACTATGTTCCAGCAAAGCATTATTTTAATTGTACATTCTTAAGAATTTTCTTTTGTTCGTAGATATAGCTCCATTTCTCAGATGAAAATATTTTTACATTAAAGTTTCCTAGAAAATGTAAATATATCATTGTTTACAAGAAAGACACGGACCTGTTGGAGCAAGTCCAGACAAGGGGCACGAAGATGATCAGGGGGCTGGAGCACCTCTCCTGTGAGGAGAGGCTGAGAGAGTTGGGCTTGTTCAGCCTGGAAAAGAAAAGGCTCTGGGGAGACCTTCTAGCAGCCTTCCAGTCCCTAAAGGGGCCTACAAGAAATCTGGAGAGGGACAGTTTACAAGGGCATGGAGTGACAGGACAAGGGGTAATGGACTTAAACTGGAAGAGGGTAGATTTAGATTAGATATTAGAAAGCAATTCTTCTCTATGAGTGGTGAGGCACTGGAACAGGTTGGCCTGAGAAGCTGTGGCTGCCCCATCCCTGGAATTGTTCAAGGCCAGGTTGGATGAGGCTTTGGGCAACGTGGTCTAGTAGAGGGTGTCCCTGCCCATTGCAGGGGTGTTGAAACTGGATGGGCTTTAAGATCTCTTCCAACCCAAACCATTCTGTGATTCTATGATTGTTATTATTTTTAAAATATGTTGAAATAAGCCATTGTCCCACTGAGGTCTACAGAAATGTCAGACAGGGTAATGTGGATCTCTTTGCATTTCAAAGATAACGATATACAAACATCTATTTAATTCTCCCTAGAAAGGCCTTCTTTCCTATATTACATTAATTGGTGGGCAGCCAGATGTTCTGTTCTACTAGAACACCACACATGCTGGCAACATGGACATTTGCTTCAGAAATCAACATTCAAATGAGAAGGAAAGAATCTAATTAGACAGCAAGATATTAATTACTAACATCCAGCTGAGAAAGCAGAGGTTTCCTTACTGCCAATATATTGATGTTACAATAGAGAATTGCACAATTTCTTCATGGAGCTTCCATTAAATAAATAATGTTATCATTTAATATTGCCTTTTGTAAATAGTAATAGAACTTAGGTAAAATCAGAATGGCTAAGTATACTACTATTTACTTGGTTTTCGTACAGCATTGTCATTTATATGAAGTAAGAGCACATACTCTGTTACTTTCTCTAAGAAATTATCTGAACATTCTGAAATTAATTTTTATACTACACAATGGAGCAAATTTTCTGAGTTGGCCAGTTGCCCTTTAAGCTTTGAATAAAAAATTCAGGATTTCTCACAAGCCTTCAAAATCTGTTACAGTGGGATATAAGAAGGCACTTCTGAAAAAACTATTCAAATTTCAGGCAGAATTCTGAAACTGAAATTTTCTTAAAACCGAACCCTTCTCCATTTGCCATCAAGGGAAGATGTATTCATGGAGCCTGGGCTTAAAACTTTATAGTTTGTATTTCAATAGAAATGACGATGCGTCATCTCCTTTAAAAGAGAGAGAAAACTGAAAAAATTTTTTACCCTGCACTGGTAGGTATTGTGACTCAGGGTCATTTTCCTTTACTTAGAAATCATAACTGAAAACTTATCTAGAGTGTGGTAGACTTTGTCTCCTCTTACATGCCAAAGAAATCACGCTAGATTGAGAAAAAGAAACTTAGGAAGCTGATAAGATATTACATTGAGGTACTGCCTTCCAATTAGCGCAGTGCAGCAGAAAGTAATCTCAACTGAGGCTTTAGCATCATCAGCGAATTATCTTGGTTTACCAATGTAACATATGCAGCTTTTCCTTACTTTTTTTTAATTATCTTCTTTCTTTAAGAAAAACCCACCACACTAGATTTGCTCAAACTCAACTTTTTTTCTGCATGGACAAAGTGAATGCATGGAGAAACTAAAAGGAGAGTTTCTCAGACAGCAAGAGTACTCCCTATTGATCACTCTTGCATGATGGCAGGTACAACACTCAGATAAACAGAGGATGCTTGGCCAAGAGTAGGTGGCAAATGATCCCTCTTGTGACCATGGAACTACATATATTAAGGAACCTTTTGCTTTATGTAGTTTATCAAACCTTCAGCTGTTAGCTTGCAAAACTTCATAGAGATTCATTCCTGTCAGTTCAATGATGAGTCCTACACACAGTCTGTCTTGATCATTTAAATATGCATATTTTTTTGAGATACCGGTAATTGTTTCCCATGTTTTATGCTGTCAGACAATCTTCCTTCTGTCAGAACTAGTAGCAAAAGCTGGAGAGGGATTGTTTACAAGGACATGTACTGATAAGATAAGGGGTAATGGACTTAAACTGAAGGAGGGGAGATTTAGATTAAATATTAGGAAGAAATTCTTCTTTATGAGGGTGGTGAGGCACTGGAACGGGTTACCCAGAGAAGTTGTGGCTGCCCCATCCCTGGAACTGTTCAAGGCCAGGTTGGATGGGGCTTTGGGCAACCTGGGCTAGTGGAGGATGTCCCTGCCCATGGCAGGGGGGGTTGGAACTGGATGGGCTTTAAGGTCCCTTCCAACCCAAACTATTCTGTGATTGTATGAAATTCTCTCTTTAGCATTTTCAAAGGCAAGAATGAAATTTGCATTCTAGCTTCAGAGGAAGAATAAAGCATCTTGTGGGAGTATCAAGTCAGAGCCAAATACAATTGTCAAGTCAGAGCCAATTATAATTACCTTGGTATTAGAATGAGTAGGAACGCACTAGATGGAAGTTTTGCATCTATACATATTTGCAATTTATAGGAAGCTGTTTCATGGATTACAAAGCTCATTCCTTCTAGTAATTGAGAGAAGATTGTCCACTTTAGATTAGAAAGTGTTTTTTAACTGTCAGCATCAGAAAGACCGATCCTCACAAGAGAAGCTGTTCTGCTTCTTCATAATTCCCTTTCCATTTTTTTTTAGTCTCCCTTATAATCCTGTGCTGTATTTTAGACTGAAAATTACAGTTCCGTTAGAAAGTTTTTCCAACATCCTGCACCTAAACCTATCTTTAGAAAAACTTGGAATACAAATCTATTCCTTATATATAGAAAACCCATCTATTCCTTGGCACAATCACACTCCTGGGGCTCTATAAAACATTAACAACTGTGACAGCTTTCAGTGTGGCTGTTATTGCCACCTGAGCTTCATAGACCACCCCTGGGAAACCACTGCAGTGAGATATCCTTAATGGTCATGTCTTAACTTATAGTTTGAATATCTAAAAAGCCAAAATATACACAGAATCACTTAGACACTAACATGCCTAAACTTACAAGTCATTCATTGATATCACACAATCCTGAACCTACTTTGATCCCATTCATTTCCCTTATTCTTCACTAATCAACTTCCATGTTTTTGTCCATAAAATTGATCATAGTGTTTAGAGTGTGGCTTTCTTTTAACTATTAAACTGTGGGATTTCTAATGACTTTTGTCATGTAGAATAACTCATCTATCCTCACATCAGTCATATAAAAAATTCTCACTGTTTATAATAAATCAATCCTCTTGAGAAAAGTAGGCAGCATTTGATCCTCTGACAGTCAATGTTACAATACTAACACAGGTCAGAAGGAATTTAAGTTGCTTTTAACAAGCAATAGATTTTAAATAAGGTTGCAGTAGTAGAACTTGACTGTAAATATATCAAGCCTAACTTTAAGAACTTGTTGATTTTTTCCTTTCACCTTTTCTAATTACCCGCATCTCTATTTTCCCAGCTTTCTACTCAAATTGCCTAATATTTCCATCACACTCTCCTCTTCTGGTTTAATGCTTTTAAATTCTGTCTTCTTTTACACTTCTTAATTTCTTTTTCTTTTCCCTGATGGTTTTAATTTCCCAAATGAAGCTAATCAAATCAGACCACACCACAATTTTGTTGCTTTACATAATATACCTGTAGTTTACCACCATAAGATGCATTTCCTATAACAAAACTTTCTGAGAAGATGCTAATTCTTCTTTCTCATGTAGTTTAATATGAAATAATTTTCTGAGATTAATTTTATGCATCATTTAGATGAGCTAAATCCCAAGTAAGACAGCCTTTAGCTTAATTATTCTAAATCATTCCATAACTTTTATGTAACATAATAAATGTGGACTTTATTTGCTTCTGGGGAAATAGTTAAATTTTGCATGCATTCATAACTAACCAAAGTACAAAGTAATTAAAGCTTTTCAGTGCTTTCTGATAAGCATTACCATGACATAGCAATTAAGCCCTCAAAAAATCACAAAGATGATGCATGAAATTATAGTCTTTTAAAATCAGTATTAAAATACAAAATCTGTTTAACTTTCTGTAGTATATACATGTGTACCCCAGGTGATGCTTGGAAATAAATGTATCAAAGTTCTAACAACAGGAACTGCTACAGTTTGGCTCTAGCGAATGACTTTCAGAAGTTCAAACACAATTTTCACCATTGGCAATGGGAGAGACTACAGAATCTCTCATCTTGATGGATTCCCAGAACTGCTGCCCATTCTAAACACCCAATTTATTGTCTTTACACACACAAAGGCTGCAGGTGCTGCCCTGAGTATGCATAAAGAGTGTCTGAAACAGCCTGGAAGCTCAGGCTATATGGATGGGTGGCAGAAAGATCATGAGGCATTTCACAATGCAGTTACTTTGATGGCAGCTCCAGGAATGATATAGGCATAGTCACTGGAACCAAGGCTGTATCTCACTACAACTGAAGCAAGAACAGGTTGTAAGAAGCAAGCCTATTATCTAGAGTTCTTTACTTTTTCCTAGCTATGCCATATAGCTGGCAAACATTTTTTCCATTATCTGGGTTTATTCTTAAGAAAAAAAATAATCTTTTGAATAGTTACGAATAATGTAGAAACCATTTAAAAATCATGTCTAAAACGCTAAATTTTTAGTCAGCAAAGACAATGTCAAAAGAACTCTTGATAAAAAATCAGATTTAACAGCATGCTTGTTTACCAGTATCCTTTCTTTAAGTAACTGAACGCAGTAGCCCTGTATGTCACTAATTTCAACAAACCTGGGATATTGGGAAAAAAGGCAATTCATTGTTGTGTCACCCTTAGCTTATCTTTCCTGCTTTTATCAGTAGTCCCCTTGCTGCTGCACCAAATGCACCTCACAAATAATGTGGCATGACCCTAACAGCAACAATGCAGTAATATAATTTAAAATTCCTGATTCTATGTCATTATTTACATATAAAATGTCTATAAGAAAGAATCCAAAGTGTAAGACAAATTCTTAATGTCTCTGCTTCTCATGGCTGTTACTTGAAACTAATGTCTCTGAATTAAATGATATTTTTATGCTCTTGCACCAGTATACTAATATTAGAAGCTGAATATAAATTAGAAATAAAATGAGGCTTTTGGGAGGCAGTGAAACACACCAATAATAATATCATAAATATATAGTATCAATATCATTTCTTTACACTAGTTGTATTATATTTGTAATAGAGACCATGCCACCATGTAAGGTTACAAGAAGTGGTGGTTCAGGGAAATGTGCTTAATTTGCTATCACTCACATAGATTTAGATTGAAACATTCCCTGCTCTCTTTCAAGACTACGCAGACTTTTTAAGTCCTCCCCTGACTCCTTTTCTGAAAGTGTCTTTTTCCTCCATACCCTTCTCACTCCTTCTAACACTGAAAAATTAAAATTAAAAAACCAAACAGAAACCCCACCAGTCTGGACTGAGGTTTCACATACTAAGTAGCAGTTAGTGTGGACAGCACTAGAAAGAAAAAAAGCAGATTAAATGCAATTCTTTCGCAGATGCAAGTCTAACAGACCTTTAGCATTTACAGAATGCTTCCAAGTCACTAACGCTAAAGGATTACTGGAATGGAAAATATCACCCTTCTACTTTCAGTACTGCCTTGCTGAGTAAGAGATATGTATTGAGGATGGTTCTCTGTTCTCATTTAAACGTGGAAAGAAAAAAAAAAAAAAAGAAAAAGGGAGACATTACAACAACTACTACTAAATAAAAGTGTTATCCAGGCAGAAATATACACATGAATACTAAAGAGGTTTGGTGTCTATAAAGTTTCAACTTAAGTGTCAGAAACATCTATAAATACCTACAATTTCAGGAAAGTGGACCTTCAGAAAATTATGTATTACAGATCATCTTAATTATAATCACTGAGACCATTTTTGAAACAAAATTACATTCTATGCATGCCTCAGATATTACTTGAGTTTCATATAACTGAAAAAATATGTATTATATGGCTTAATAAAAGCGCATAATATAACTGTTGTTAAGTATATAGTACTGTGCAATTTTGATATATCTTTTGGCCAATCAAAATACAAAACAGTGGAAAGGTAATCCATTTCAACTTTTCCCCATACAATTAACAATGAGGAAAAGAGAAGAGCAGTAAACAAGGAAGAAAAGTAAAATTTTCAGCAATCCGTTGACAGAATATTGAAAAGGTCACAGCAATATAGTATATTCCCCTAATTCTTTGAATATATGAGGCTTTAAAATTCCAATATCTCACTGAAGGTTGTAATGAGAGCATAACAGAAATGTGAACCTATTATTTTGACAGTAATTGTAATGAGAATGTGAAATGTTATACACTTAATGTACTCCAAGGGAATCTGTCACCTTATATTTATATACCGATATATATATAATAATATACATACACATACATATAGACAAATAGATACTGTAGATTTTATATACAAAAGTAGGGTTACAGAAATACTTCGCTTTCAATTCTAACTTGTAAGATAAAATGTAATTTAATAAGTAGTCTTAAAAAGACACTGAATTGTTTCTTTCCTTCTAAATTCAAATTTCATAAAGTTCATAGAATATTAATACAGCACTGACAGTTACACAGATAAGCAATAAACTGATTGCTTAGTCTCACCTGGAGATAGGAAACTGGGCTTTTTTTATTTTAACGCAAATAATTAACATTGCAATCAATATCAATAACAGAGTTAAATGAAAAAAAAAAAAAGACTCACTCACATTCAGTAGCTAGCTTCTAATTTTATAGTAAGGCAGATATTGTAGAAATTTTTTTGTTGTGGTTAGCTAAATAAGATACTTATTAAAATTTCTTAAAACTTCTTCCACTTTTATTAAATTGATTGGAAAAATGATATAGCTAACAGGAAAGAGTTTAGGTAATGTAAGTAACATGATCTTCTCTTTTGTATTTTTCATGATCATGTTGCTTTTATTTTTGGACAGGGTAACCCCCAAGCTACAATCTTATGAAACTTGGCTTCAAGTCCAAATTGAAAGCATAATTGAATAGCCTCACACAGATCAACTTCCTATTATAGACTGGAGCCAACACAAACCAATCATTTTATCAATTATCTTGTTTTCTATAAGTATGATTGGTAAAAAAAAAGTAAATCTTTAAATACCTTAAGTGAATGCAAACAAGCCCACATACATTTTTCCTTACTGTTCCCTGCTGTCTTATTGTAAGTACACACAAGTGAATTAGTTTTAAAGAAAGTTTAGGTGACAAATTTCACCACACTTAGAGAATACATATGATTAGATCACAGTATTCTTTGATTAATTTTCTCTTAATCTGCCTTCCTTCTGCAGAAAATGTGTGGTCCTTAAGACAGTTTTATTTAAAGAGTCCTTTTAATTATTTCATAACTGAAGTTACAAATGTGCACCAATTTAATTATTTGTTCATATTATACTTTTATCTCTATATCAAATAGAATCTTGTTTCTGCTGAGGTTATCTAATTTTCCCCTCTGCTTGCTACAATTATTATTCGTATTGCACTTACATTCTCAGTTTTTACCTAAAATTGCTGTTCCTGCAAACATTCTTGCCTAGTGTCCTCACTTGCCCAAAAGTCTGCACAGGTCCAACACAAATGAATTTTTAAAACAGCCAAAGATATCCATTGCAGAAGTCTGAATAAACATTAAAAAAAAAAAAAAAAAAAAGCGTAGTCTTCATTCTGCAATATTTGTAATCATTCTGAGATTATTCATGTGTTAAACATCTTGATGCACCGTATAAAAATTGCCAGAGATTAGTATTTACTGACATGAGGAGACATGGTCTTTGTAAAAAAGAATAAAAGGATGGTGAAGGTTTTTGTCTCTATAGCAATGTTTCTATGACAAATTTCTTCCGCAGTTATAAGATAGTGCATTAATGGACACGTGCAAGGAAGCTTTTCCAATTTCTGTCTGCATTATATATGTCTTCAGTGTCATTAGTTCTTCACTTAGATGAATATTAAAATTTAAAACAAAAGACTTCCTCCTTGTTCTAACCTTGAAGTTATACATTAGCATTGTGCTGATGGATAAGCCTTTGCGAAACCAGTTGCAATGAACTTTTGGGTTAAATGTGTAAGAGACAACTGCTAAAGAAAAGATGTTGCAATACTATTCTATCCTTGATTTATTTTGTGGACTAAGGAATATTTCCTCCAAGTATAAGTCAATCCAAAGTAAACAGAAAAGTATCAGAACAATGGCTCCCTCCTGTCATAGCATATACTATGACTTAGGCAAAGACCTTTCTACATCCAAACTACTTAAAGTTTCTCTTTACATCTAGATCTAGACAATAAGAATCTACATGGAAAGAACTGAGGGGTGTAAGCAGCACAGTAAATGATCCCAAAACAAATTTAGTAAATAATAATACTACTCTCTATTTTTTCTTTTTCTTTTTTTCCTTTTTCTTTTTTTTTTTTTTTCTTTTCAATAGAGACTTCTCAACTGCAAAAATACTATACGGGATTTCAAATATAAATACTCCTTGACAAATTAAATACTGGGGTAAGCAATTCATTTCAAAGTAGCCACATAATTAACTTAGTAAGAAAGGTACAATAGAAAAGCTTCTATTTTTGGCTGCTTTCTAGCAGAGGGATACACAGCCCACATTTGCTTTAAAAAGCTAACATTATGTAAATCAACTATATTAATCCTAATTTCCATGCAGTCTTGTCACTCAAAGGTTTCTTCTTCTTTTTCATTTATTACCATCAGGGAAGAAACAAAAGAAAGTGAAGGTGCATCCTGCCAAAAAATAATAGCTACCTTCCATGTTGTTCTGACTTCCCAGTGTTTCAAACATATCTACTTCCATAACATGACTTAAAGTATTTCTATTGCACAGGTAGAAACCTAGCTAAAATTTGAGCACAAATATAAGAGTTCTTCATAAGTTAAAGCATTTCAAGAAGACTATTTGGCTATTAGCAACTGTGTTCTGTAAGATAGCTGAACTATAAGGAGACATACAATCTCCTCCACCTTCATGCAAAAGCTTATGATTAAATCATAGCCTCAGAAAAATGCTTCCTTTTACATTGATTTATAAATACTGCTCATCTCTCAGATGAAAAACTTACAGAAAAGAAGTAGCAAACATTTTAGTAAACAGAACAATGAGGTTTTTTATAAGGGCTTTCATTGTGAACTTTGTAAAACTTACTCTAAAGAATCTGGTACTTACTTTTGACCGTCAATGATGTAAGCAGGCAATGACCTCCCACACAAGTAGTATCACTCAAGACAATGGAGTTATGATCTCCTTTATTATCATAAAGTCTATGAATTCAAACATTATAAATCCATCTCCACCCTCATCATTACACTGGGATTAAACTTGAACTGTGAGAAGGAAATATTGGGGTTTCCTTGTTTAAAAAAATAAACAGTAAAAATATTTCAAACATTTACAAAATTTCCTCTTTTTTTCTCCTTTTCTCTCTCTGTCACCCTCACCCCAGTTTGAGATCCACCTGCACTTTCCAGCAAGTGGAACATTATAAAGAGAAAAAAAACAAAACAACAACAACAGTGTTTTCATCATGGTTATTTTTCTTCCCAGCCATGAAGGAAAACTCCCACTTAAGAGCACGGGAAAAGAAGAGATGACCTATCCTCTTGCTCCCCCAAGATCTCTTTTAATCATGCTGGTCAAGACCTTTAGGGTGCTATTGGCACCAAAACAAGAAAGTGTTTAGTTATCCTTTTGAGAACTCTTGCCAAACACTTTTCTCTCTTCCCAGAGGAAATAAAAAGCCCAAAGATATATTTATAAATCCTTTACTTAGCTTTACTTATTGACTATTTATTTTGATAGATATCATAATAATGTAAGTTAAGTTTGATTCTAGTCACAAATCTTGAACTTAGATATTGGTTTGGCTTTTTTTTTTTTTTTTAATCCAGTAAAGAAAGGAGCTTCTCTTGCAACTGTATTATTCTGCTTTTCTTGAAAAATTCGTGTCTAAAATATGCATGCACATCAGATATAGCAAGAGAGAGATGATCTTCACATTTTGAATATAGAAAACAAATACAATTTTTGTACAATATCAATAGAAACGGTTGGTCTTTTGAACAGTAACGTAAGTGCTGCCCAATGACTGAAAAAATTAAGAATTTACCAGGTCTTCTCTAATGTTAGATCAGTAGTATTATTGGGCCATTGTCTCTGGAACTGATTTATAGATAGAAGAACTCTCCTTTTTTCTCACCATACATTATATAAGTGAAGTTTACCTGCTAGCTTATTCAAAATGAACTAAAAAGAATGACTGGCATTTGGACACTGAGCTGGAATAATTTACAGAGATAGTTGTAGAATATTAATGAGAAATGCAAGCTGTGACCAAAAAAAAGTAATGTTAATCTTATTGTGGACTACTTCATTTCAGTATCCACTGGGCATTGCACCTACTTAATGTGTTATAAGAACACTAGTCTATTGGTTCCACGTTTTAAAATTGTCAGTGCAACCCCCCCAAAAAAGTAACAGCTGAGCACAAAAGAAACATTAGTATGGTTGCCTAGAGTCTATCATAGCAGGTGCAAAACATGCTAGTATTGCCATCATTCAAAAAAATTCAAGTAATTGCTACTTGCTTCACAAATATTCCTTAAAAGTCCATCTAAACAGCCACTTTGGCATGAGCACAGAGAGGACTACCACAATCTATGACTACAGGATTACAACTATAGCAATCTTTTTTATTCTTACAAATGACTGGCTGTATTTAATTTTGTAAATAAATTTAAAGACATGTATGAAATAACATTATAAATCATTGTGTGCACACATAGAATAGTAAGAGTGAAACATGACAGTATTAGGAAGCAAAGAGCAACAAAATAGATACAAAAAAAAAAATTTTCCACTGGATTCATTCTTTACGTATGGGCTCTGCTTTACGGAGGAAAGGGGAAAGAAGACACGGAACATCAGGAATCAGTGCTACAGAGATAATGTTTTCAAGTACATTCATATTTGTAGAGTATGCACATGGATTAAAATCCTGTCATGAACTTTCATCTTTACTTATTGCAATATAAAACAGAAAATTTATAGAAAGGCGGCAGAAATGGAAATCTTGACCTCATTTAGAAAGCTTGAATTTGTTGATCTTGCAAGTGAACCTTGGAGGAAACTGATCAGTACATAAGCAGTATTACAAGCTGAATTACAAGAATAAAATCCATCTATGGAGAAGGAAAATAAAGAATTTAAGGGAAGACTAACATTCCCAGTACCTCCAAAGTAGATAAGTAAAACAGTGCTGACAATTCTGAAAAATGGGGAAAACATTAGGGATGCCTAAAGCTGTCAAAACAATAATAACAACATGAATAGACAGAGGTAAAGACAGTTTTACAGAGTCATAGGCAAGGGAAAAAGCAGCCCTGGATACAAGCTTATGGGGAGATTTCAAAAAGGCGAACAACGATAATAAAACTATAGCAAACCACAAATAAGCCTTAATAGTTCATTAGCCTGAATCAGCTGATGCAATGAAAAATAAATGCAATGCTTACTTCACTTTCAGTACCTGTGGCTTTTTATAACCTACACTGTGGTGGAAATAAATGTGAGATTTCTAGAGGGCATTTGAAAAAAATCTCATTTGCCATGCTCTCTTAAAAGTACCCAGTAAAATTACACTAATTAGATTTAACGGCATGTACCATGTTGAGGTATATGGAACTCATCATTTAAACGAGGACATTTACCATAAACTTAGTTGCCTATCTCCTGAGAGAGAAAGAAAGACCAAACCAACCCTTAGCAGTCTCTAAATGTTAAGACCACTTTTGAAAATGAAACCCAGTCACTAATATTTCTCACTTAGAACCATAGGAAAATTTATGCTGGAAGAAAACTCTAGAAATCATCCAGTCCAAACTCCTGCTCAAAGCAGAGGTAGCTTCAAAGCAAGATGATGTTGTCCATGCCCTTGTCCAGACAAATTTTGAAAACCTCCACAGATGCAGATTATACAAGCTCTCTGGGCCCTTCTCCAGGCTAAGCAGCTCTCAGAGTGACAAGGGTTTTTTCTGTGTCCAAGTAGAACTTCTTTTGCTGAAACTTTAAAATGGATGCCAACCTTGGTTATGCTGTGTACTTCTAAGAAAAGTTCGGCTCTATCTTCTCTACAACCCACCCTGTTAGGCAGTAAAAGCTTACATGCCCTCATTAGCCTCCTATTCTCCATACTGGAAGAAACACGACTCCTTTTAGCCTCTGCTCATACACACGATCATTATGTCTTCTCTTCATCCTGTCATGCATTCCTCACTTCTGCTCCCCTCAACACATCACATGTGCTAGCCCCTCACTCGTCTCAGTGGGTTTCTGCTGGACTCCTAACAGTTTGTCAATCTCTCGCTAGTATTGGAGGTTCCAGCACTGGATGTAAAATTTCAGATGCAGCCTCACAGATGCTAAATAGAAAAATAATTTCTTTTTGTAAAATCACTTTGTAATGCAGCCCTGTATGCAATTAGCTTACCACAAAGGCATACTACTGACTCACATTCACCAAGATAATCAGTGTCATTGATTGACCTAACCAACTAGTCTCCAGCCAGTACTGTTTTAAGTTACTCTATCCCACATGAAAGACTTGGCATTTGTCTTTGTTAAACTTCATTTGGCCTTGAATGAAGGGATTAGGGTGAAGAGGGGAAGCAAGATCTGTTCCAACAGTCCTGTCCTGCAGTATATCAACCATTGCCCCTGATTTGGTGAACTGCATTAAAAAGGTTTACTTTCCTCCTTCCACAAATACTTTAGCATTCACTAAAGGAGATGTATTTAAAGATTCAGAAGTGTTTGTGCAAAATCCTCTAAATCTTTAACTGTGGTAGTGAGAGAGATTAGACGTCTATTCTGCACTGCTGAGTGATAAGCTGTTTAAACTACTTCTCAGATATTCTGTTACCACATTTGTTTGGGTCTTGTTTTTTAAAATAAATTTCCTCTGATTTATCATCTTTTCAAAGCCTAAATTACATTTACTCCCATGGTTATTCACACTCCTCCTAACTTTCGTTTATCCAAATCACCAGGCATTGCTTTTACCAGTATATAATAACTTCTGTCTCATTCTTTCTCTATTTGCTGAAAAGCTGACTCTTATTCCATTGAGATTTGGCCAATTACATCTACACTAGAAGAGTATTCAACTTCTTCAACAATGTTTGATTCTAAAGGAAGAGAAGCTACAACTTTTCCTTTTGTTGTTTGTTATTAGTCCGCTGCAACATGGTGTGTTTTGGTGTATGCATTGGTTCTATGTGTACACTTCCACTCCTTGCTGCAAATTCCTACTCATAAGAACTGCGATTCTTATACATTTCTGTTCCTAGTGTGACCTTCTATTGCCAAAACCACACTTGGGTAGACAAGACTTCATTTTTATTTGGAGAGATTTATTAGATATAACCTAATACTGAAAAGTAAGAGAAGGTGTTGCCATCTATAAGTCACTATTTATGTATTTTGCCAGAATAATACTATCAGTGATGAAATTCACTTGAACAATGCTTTTTTTTTTTTCAAGAACTGCAAGAATACAGAAGGAATTCTATGCTATAGATATTTCTGTGGATTACTAAAGAAAGTGGAAGTAAACACACACTTTCCACATGTCAAAAGGCATACCACAGATTTTCTAAGTACTGAGATCTCCTTTATAGCCACGTTTCCCAGGGAGATCAGAACATGATGCTAAATGTTTGAACATAAAGGACTAGCAAAAGTTTTGGTCATATACATAAGTGGCCCTTAATTATGTTTGTTTGGGGTTTTGTTGGGGTTTTTTTGTTTGTTTGTTTGGTTGGTTGGTTTTTTTTAAACTATGCAGCAGACAAGCACTCACTGTCCTGATTGTTTAATCATCATCCATTATGCTTATTGCAAAATGGTAAGTACAAAGACGGCTTACTGCTACTGTTTTCTTCTTTGCTTTTTATTTTTTCATCACAACTACTTATGCCACCAACATGCTCAATTTCTTTGGTGAATTTCTTTGGTGTACAAGTTTCCTTGAATTTGCTACTCCACTTCTGTCTCTAAGAGTTTTATGTGTGGTACTATCACAATTTTGTCTGATGACAGCAGGGTTGTTATAAAAATCAATGACCTTATAAGGATTTTACATAAAACAACTAAATTTATTCAGTGAAATATTAGAAAGATATGTACTTTTTTTCCAGGATAGTCATGTACTGTTTGGAACAACCTGAAAAGCGTTAGTCTGAATCCAGGGACTCTTGGAGGTTTCGGTGAGCAGTAAGTAGGAGCTAAATCAAGGAAAAGAAGTGTTTCTGTTCACAGATCTAAGCTTTTAGGTCTTACATAAGGTTATAATGAGCCTATTCTGCATTATTTGGTACTTAATGCAATAACATGGAAATGAATGTTTCCCCATCCCATTATCACAGTAGAGCTCAACATAACCTCTAGGTTTACTGATTACCCAAAACTTTAATGTCTGCTTTGCTCAAGTTTTATTAGGTTACAGAGTATGATAAAAGCAAGACAGACTTTGGATCGCCCATGGACTGTCCCCCCGGAACCAGTACCTAGGACAGCTCCTCCCCGTGGAGTCACAGGACAATCCTGAAAGGCAGCCAAAGAAATGGCCAAAGTATGGCTCATTCCCTTATATGGGAAGTCTTAATCTCAGTTCATTGACTAGTCCTGGGACAGCACATGAAGAAGTTTCTTTTATTTTGCACCTTCAGGAAATACAACAGCAATGATGAACACACAGAGGCCAGAGGTCCCCTTGGATAATGCTCTAAACCTGAAGGCTATTGCTCCCTGCCATCATGCAAAGATTATGTGTATGATCTATGGCAGATAAGACACATGCAAAACAATTCATGTGTATGACTGCTTAAACAAACTTGAATCTATAGTCACCATTAATAATGACAGCCACCACATGGAAGTGCCTAAGGCATTCTTTACAAAGGTCAGTCATAAAGCACATTTCAATTCATTGCTTTTTACTTTTGCCATTGCCTTCTAGCACAAATCCAATTACTTCTGTTTTGTATGTCAGTATCTTCATCAGAAACACACAGCAGAAAGCAAAACATACTTAGGTGACACTTTCTTAGCTGTAGGCAGATCTGATTAATGAGGCAGGGCTGAAATTAACTTTTTTCTTCATGTCAAGAAGATTTCCTGAGTAGTGCAAAATTCCCTTTCTAATGCTTTTCATTAACATTTTAACCACCACCAAGCATGCTGAAAGCTAACACACTTCTTAGGCTGTGCTAGCCATCCATCCATGTCTTATTATCCCTGTAAATATAATGAGATATGATTTTATATTAACAGACACAGATTTATCTATTTAGATTGGAAATGCAACTCTCGCTGCAGTATCAGCTAGCTGGAAACATGCCCATTGACTTCAAGAAGGTTGCACTGATGTAAATAAGAGAAACATGGATGTTTTAAAGATAACTTCATAACTTAAAAACATGACATTCAAAAACACTCAACATTTTGATTAATACTGAAAACATTGCTTCTTCCTGTTAGCAATATTCCTCACATATACAGCCATAAAGAATTAAACCATCTATCAATATAAATAAGTGGTTAAAAAAAAAAGGTCCACTTAAAATTAACAGGCAAGGAAACTCTTTCCAAGCACATTTAAATTACTGTCAATGTTTAAAAATTCTAAGGCCAATAAGTGACATCCTGTGGTTTTTCCCTACTCCATGTATAGTCCTGCCTATGTAGCATCAGATTGCTAGACTAATAGAGTAGTCCCAGCAATTATTTACTTAAAAAAACCCAAAACCAAAAACCACAAAACCAAAAAAACCAAAACACAAACCATTGATTTTACAGTTACACATATATACAAAAATCCAACCCACACAAAAAATCTGGCTGGTGAAAAAGCCAAATGTTACCAGTCAGTATAGCTCTATTGGAGCCCTCGACAGAGCTGCCAGTTCACCCAACCTGAAGATTTTCTGTAGCACACTCTGTTCACAAGTAGACTATTAAACTAATCAGTCGCCACATAGGACAAAGTTATATTACAAGTCACCTAACAAAACTTAGTATTAAAATGATTAATTGCTTGTCCACAAAGGCAGAAAATAAAGACCTATTTGGTGGGGAGGTGGGGAAGAAAAAAAAATTTCACTGTTCCTACCAGCTACGAAGAATTTTTAGTGCCTAATCCTATACCCGCAAGTACTCTTTTGTCTTGCATTATTTTCTCCATTTCTTTGTGTTACTCATTTACATAAATTTATGTATAATCAGAATTGGGAATGCCAATGCCCACAGCCTGTCATAACATAATTAAATATCTTTTTTCCTGAATTGGGTCTGAAATATTATTTGTCTTCCCTATTTTCAAACTGTTCAAGGAAAGCAAACCTGTCTTTGTTCACCCTCTTTCATCTATCTTTAGACTTTTCTTCTTGAATCAACCTTCAAGAAATAGGTATATTCAATTAATACACTCACATCTTGTTCCTGATTTTCTCTCAAGGATATGAACTTCTAATTTCAAACAGTACTCTCAGTTAAGAGCTTAGATTGCCAGCATTACTCGAAACAAGACAAATTAAAAAACAGAAATCTGTTAACACAGTAATAACTACTCCCAAAGTAATATTAAGTTAAAACTTAGTAAACCAGAACACTATTATTCCTGAAGGACTGTGTTACCAAACTATATTTCCCAAACAACATTAAGGTTTGTATACTTAAAAAATATATATATATCCTTAAGCAAGAAGTGGTTTAAGATTAAAAGGTCGAAACATTCAGGAGAAAATTAAAGCTACTTGCTGAGATGGTACCACTTGAGAATTTTGGTGCTATCATACCTCTAAACTCAAGGTCATATCATCCTTGTCAAAGCTCCACAGCATGGATAGATCATGATTATTGCACTATTCATGAATTATATATTATCGCATTCCCTTGGATAAATTACAAGTGGAAATTATTTGGAAGTGAGCAGATGGACTGTAATGTTTCAAAATAGAAGTGGTGCAGGTTGTAAGAGTATGCTATCCCCACAAGAACATACATCTGCTGATATTCAGATATCTAGGGTGGGAGTTTTGAAAGTACTTTTGAATTTTAATAGTAATAGAAATAGGAAGACAGTTAAGTTGTCCTGAGCAACAGATTAAAATCTTCAGAATTATCAATTCTTGTGGAACTTTGGGAAATTATAAGAAACTTCTTTATGTTTTTCGAGCTGAAGGCTCTTATTTCCTGTATGCATATTTTCAATAAGCCATTAGGAAAGGAAGAAAACATTTTCTAAAATGTCAACAAAATCTTTCTGATTGCTATATTCTGAAATACTTTATCACCATGGATTTTTTGAGCCATATGGGAAAGTGAATTTGAAGACCTACTGTAAGAATAATATTTTATTCATTAAGGTAATAAGCTACATTTTTTCATCTAATTATTTAAAAGGGTCCTTACAAACCTTCCTCCAACATACCCAAAATTACTTTTAAAAGCTTAATATAGACTTATGTTAGAGTTTGCATTAACAGAGTGAACAAATAATATGTTTTCCCTCAGAAAATGTTATTACAATAAGTGCACTTTATCAATAATGTACCACAAGAACTCCACTGTGTCTTGATTTAAATTCTAAAACTCATTTATTATTGACCAGATCTGGGAGAAAAAAGAAATATTATTTGAAGTTGCATATGGCTACATTTAAAATAAATTTTAGATCTCTACATATTCAAATGAAATTGTTTATAACAACATATTGTCCTACTCCAAAGAGCAGGTCACAATTCTTGACTTTAAGAATTGAATATCCCAAATATCAGGGAGCATATATCAAACAAAAGCATAACCTGAATAGTCTCTTATTTTTGTACTGCTGTGAACAACCTGCAATTATAAACTGATAAATTATCTCATTTAATTTTCATTTCTTCTTTCTCATGAAAAGAAGCGTGAAAATTCAGATTTTTTCTGTAACACAAAACACATACAAAGGCTTTGCTGCTTTTGCAAGCACATTGCCTTATATAGCTATGGCTTTTTGCAGAAATTAACTCTTTCAGTTCTGCAGAATTTTATTCACCTGTCAGGAAGCATACAGATGTTGCATTTGAGTCAATTATTTACAGTATACCAAGTCTGACCTATCATTCTTCTCACTAGAACAGATCTTATCAGTGTGCTTGGGAATATATTGTTTTCAGTATTCTGAAGTTATTTAAGTCAAGGTTAAATTTATAAAGTCAGTGAGCTGCCAGTTAGAAGTTCACTTTGTGCTATTTTGTCTCTAAGTGCTTTATCTCTCATTATTTGCATAGTTTTACTGTTTTCAGAAAACAGCTACACCTATCTTATTTGGTGCTGATACTCAGTAAACATTACCTCTAGCCAAAATATTTTTTTCTAAATCATCTTTTTGAAATAGAAAAAAAAAGAATTTTCATTCAGATATTGCAAAAGCTGAAACAGCAAGGATTAGATTCTGTTCCACACATAAAGCACCTGTATATTTCTCAGCACTTTAAATAGACTAAATTTAAATAGTCAGTGATTCTACATCATTATCCATGTATGTCAGACCCATATCATTTACTTCATGACACTGTTTGTCAAAAATGTTTTGGTTTTGACTATTTAAAGAGTCAACACATTGAATCAAGTTCATCTTATATTTGTTCTGGTATTATATCCCAGAGGAAATAAAAACAGGTGTTTCAAAGAAAAGTGCTGCATAACCTATATAAACTGATATGGCATAATTTTTCCCCTATGAGTAGTCTGCAATACCAACTAGCTAATATTTGACTTTAGAGGTGAAGCTTAATGTTTACTATAGAAATATTTTGGAAAAGGTTTAAAACTTTACAGTTCTGGATAAATTTTAATCTCTCTCCCACTCAGTGTTCTTCCTGAGAAGCATCTACATTTTGTTTATTGTTGCTTCATGAATACAAATATCAGAACCAGACCTAAGGATAAAGTAAATTCCATTTATCACAAGCCAAAATGCAGTATGAAAACACCAGTGATTAGTAGTAATTAACTTACAATCAATTGATAGAACAACTAAAACATGCACAGAAAAAGTTAAAATAAGTCCTCCTAAAATTTCTTTCTGTTGCTGTTAACACCATTTTCTCCATGTTCAGTAATTTTATAGTTAAGTGCTAGGTAATGTGTAATTATATTTAGCGCGTCTGTAACTGATGCACAAAACTGTGATAGTTTGTTATATTGCATCTTTAGGAGGTATATAATACAACTCACTGAAGTAACTGAAATTAAAAATGTATATGCAAGGCTTAAGTACTCAAAAGAGAGCCCTAACTAAAACAAATCATGGTGCTGAAAATTTAAAGAGTTGCAATTACAGTGCCTTTCTGCTGCTCAGATAAGCCCAGGTTGCAAAACAGAACCACTGTAATAATTTTTAGACAGGGCTCAAACACCCTAACGAGTGTTTTGAGGATGTGAATTCATGAGCAGCCATTAGCCCTTTCATCATTTAATACTATTATACATAGAGAAGTCCCAACATGAGTTCTCCTGCTGAAGTACCTATTCCTATTATACCTGGAGATATCTGTTCAGATCTCCTCCTCTTTAACTTGGCTCATATCTTGCCCTCCTATTCCTGCAAAGCCTCTTCAGTGAACTGATATTCTGCACCTAGGATCAATACAACCACCCACAAGCTAGTTTCCTGTTCTGAAATTCCTTTTTCCCCATTTCTGCTCCTCCTGTGCTCCTGTTGCACCCTAGATGGAGTCAGGCTGTCAGAGAGTCAGGGTAACTCTGGACTGGAGGAACGGTATACCTCTACTTTTCAAGAGATTTTAATCTTTACACAGGCAGATTTCACAAGCAGGTAAAATAGAAAAGTAAATTTCTATAAATCATAGAATGATTTAGGTTGGAAGGGACCTCAAAGATCATCTAGTTCCAACCCCCCTGCCATGGTCAGGGACACCCTCCACTAGACTAGGTTGCCCAAAGTCTCATAAACTGTTAAAAGACCACAGCTGGGATTTAACTGTTAAGACGTACACATCTATGGCTCAGCTAGTCTCCTCAATTGCTTTAAAGTCAAAGAAGAGAAATAGGCACCTTCTACAGCATGATTCATGTCATCCTGAAGTGAGTTTCTTAGCGTAAGACAAATCATGTTACAAAAGTTCCTACTTCTGAACTATAAAGGTAGCCTAAAGGACTGGTTTGAATGACACCTATTTCTCAAGTGACATCTACTTTATGAACATCTCCAGTTAGCTGAGATTACTCCAGTTCCAAAAAATCAAAATCGTCTTGTGATCCAGATCAGTAATTTTCACCTTTCAGAGAAAGGCATTGGCCCGATAACAATTTGACAACTGAAGCACTTCATAGCTGTACAAAAGAGAGTATTTGTAGCTATGCATATTCCTTAATACATCTTCTGATTTCAGGTACAAATACACTACAATATGTGAGCTCTTTTTTTCTGCCAGCATGATGCACTAATTAATACTGTAAATGTATAAAATAACAATAATAAAATCAGAAAGATAATTCTTTAGTAGAAAAAAAACAAACCAAAACAAAAAACCCAGCCAAACAGCATTCTCTGAATGTTGATACTGTTTGAATATCCAGGAACATAGCATATCATCATTAATATTTTCAAGGCCTGTTACTTTTTTTTGTCCACAGAACATGATTACAAACAGTCAAGATACAGTAATTGAAAGAACGCTTTGTTAAGGAGTAGTCTAGGCTACTTAATCTGATATACTATCATTACTCTTTTGAACCCATACCATAAGCAGCTCAGTAAGGCACATGTGAAAGAAGTTATTGCAAAGGAAAGTTTTGCTTTTTACAGCATTGTCATCAAAATTTACTGGTATATTTAAAGTTCTAATTTGACAGTAAGTTTTCTGCGGTTTTATGGTATGTGATATATTATACAGATTACATTCATGGAGGAGTCTGGAAACACAATAATTAACAACTTAAAGATCTTCTAAATGCCAAAGCTATTTCATGGGCTGACCAAGAACATTAAAAAGTCACGAATTATGTTGGAGAACATATTCCCCAAGATTAAATTATTCCTGAAGGAAAGATTAAAGCAGTTTACAAGCCTATATCTAGTACAAAAAAACAGTCATGGAAAAAAGCCAACAAAAAAGCCAACACAAGTAACTAGGATAAAAATAAGAACATACTGTGACATAGAAAATAATTTCTGATATATTCCTCCCTTATTGGCTGATATGTAAATTTAATTAAGTGGCAGTACTAGGTTTGATTGTGGGAATTTTTTTAATGTAAGAAACAAGAAGCCAATGTTTGGGGGTTTTTGGTTGGTTGGTTGGGGTTTTTTTGCTGTCTCCTCAACCCATATATGTTAGACTCTTATGCTTTAAGGGGGAAAAAAAGGAATAGAAGCTGCATGTTTCCTGTTTTCCCTGAGAGCCATACAGAGCCCTCCTGGAACAAACATCAGATTCTTTGGCCAAATACAGCAGCAGCCTAATGCAACTAGTTACTTCCAAGATCATTGGCAACTAACTGGTCTGTCGATTAGAGGTGAAATAACTCATCCAGAAAATACACAAAGCATTCAGTAAAAGAAAGCAGCACAGATGCAGGACTGTATGAGGGACCAAAACTATCTCATATTTGTTTTCTACACAAATCTCATTATTGTCTTCTTCCAGGTGTTCCTTTAGCTGAATTTAACAAATCACTTCAGTCTGTTAGTAGACGCTTACATGAATAAAAATCTCTGCTTTTACTCTAGCAGAGTCTTACTTGAGCAGTGACAAATATTCACTGATACAGAATTGTGTGCAGTACTTACAAGTGAATGTTGACCTATTTCAAAGTTGATGATAATTTTCTCTTTTCTCCTTGTTAGTTGAGAACCGAAGAAAACTGTGTTGAAAACAAAATGTTTTCTTTGTTAGGCTGAATAAATAAAATAATAAATTAGGAATCAATAGTATTATGCATACTCAGTCTTAAAAAAAAAAAAAAAAAAAAAGGCAAAATGAAAGAAAAAAAGAAAGAAATACAATCAACCATATTTTACCTGAGACTTACCAGGAATAAGTGGCAACTGCTGTCCCTAGCTTGCCTACAGCAGTAAGTTTGGTGGGATGGGGAGGGGGATGTGGAGAATGTTACCGCAAATACAAAATTTCGCTACTTTCTATGTATTTGCAGAAGCTTTGTTAAATAGTAGCTGGTAATACTTCATTGAACAGAAGCAGCATTTGCTAACTGCTCTGCACCTTCATACACAACAGTTGCCAGTGAAGTGATTCAGCACAGAGAGAGTAATTCACACGTTTTCCTCGTTTGCAGAAATGAATTTATCTTGCTCTGCATCCTCTTTGTGTAGGATACTAAAGACACCCCTGGGAAATACCCTGTGAATCTCTCTTGTACACAGTAAAGACCCCAGAAAGCAAACCTGTGAAACAGGCATCTTTACATTCTCATCATGGCCCTAAGTGGAATAGCGACTCCTACCAGCTTATCCTAAAGGAACCTCCCTTCCTGTTCCTGAACCAACATTCCAAGAACACCTGTGAGCATGACTTCTTTTAATTATTCCTTATCTGGGAGCAAATATAGCCTTTATTTCCTCAAATAACAAATACTGAAACTATGGAAATGGCTGCTCCTTTCTCCTAGGGAGTCTCGCACATACAGGCTGCTTCTCCACCTATCACCTACTTTGGCATCAACTTTTAAACAATTTCCCCTATCTTCACTCCCTGCTACTTTAAACCCCCAAATTAAAAGGTAATGGTAATTGCAAGACTCCTTTCCACTCATTTAACATAAAAGGGTAAATTCTATGCTAGTTCAAGAGCTGGTTCATGAAATAATCTCACACCCAGCTGAGGAGGGAATCTGATCATTCATCAGGAGAGCAAGGCAGACAGCTGGGCTGGGAACAACTGCAGCCATCCAATTCTAGCCTATTTTGGCATCCAATTTTAATCCACTTCTGCATGTTTCTCCAATACCTTAGATAAAGACATCACAGCCACCAGTGAGTTTGGAACCATTACTTACCAATTCTTTCCCTTAAAAATAAACTGGTAGAGGGGGGAACCTCTAAGGGAGAACTTTTTGCATCTCTCTAATTCTGCAGCATGTTACAAATATTCCGAGTGCTGGCTATGTTAGAAAGAATTCTTCATCTTTTAAAAATAAATTTGCATGCAGCTATCCACTGCACAGTGGAGTTTCTGTGCCCATTTGGAGAGCACCTTGCCACATATCTGACAATCTTTCTTGATTGTCATACAGCAGCACTAAGTGGTCTACATTCTTCTTGGCTCCAGGAAGTGCAGAAGCTGAAATCCTGTTTAAATGCTGTAGAAGATGTAAGAGAAGAAGCATTATTCTGCTTCTACCTCTTTTGTAGAGTTGGTTTTAATTTTGCGGTTTTTTCTACAGCTTTTGTAACAAGCAAATACTGTGTAAACCTAGCTGGGACTTTTCTCATTTGACTCACTGCTCCTCTCTGACGATGGTCAAACCTTTGTTCTTCTATGGATCAGTCTTTATTTCCTCTCTGTCACCTTTCCTGTCTACTGATATAATATGCATCACAAAATATTAGCTTCAAACGTACTGAAGAGAAGGAAAATCAGAAGCCATGGTGTTTATCTACACCGAGGTCCATTTCCACATTATGTCTTCCAAGCCCTGCAAGACACCATGCTATGAGAATTATATTGTTATTGTTTCTTCTGTCTGACTAGATGTTGTAGCCATGACCATTGCAATAGCCAACAAAGCTGTGTAGATAACAATGTAGATTAGCAGTCTCTTAGTACTGGTGACAACCAAAAGAATAATTGTCTTAATTTACCCATTGTGAGAAATATACGCGCTTTATAATAGTTGCATGCATATATTCTGAAAAACATTTCCAGTTCCCAAGACAAAACTTCAGTTATGCTCTACAAATTCATTTCTTCAGCTGTTTCTGAGGCACATGTCTCTCTGTCCTACTTGACTTTCCTCATCCTTAGCTCAAAGCTACAATTACGTAGATACATGCCTACAAATCACCAAAATTCAGTAACATCTTCTGAATCAACAAATATTATAAACTAAGTGTATTTTGAAGATCACAGTATTTTATCTGGAAAACAACCAACTAATAATGTACAGACTCCTGAAATCCTAAAAGCGAGGTATGAGGAGGAGATCAGCATTAAACAACAGAAGGTGCAATGTTGTACCCATACAAACTGACAATTTAGACAGTGAAACCCATAGCCAGGAGTGAGTCACTTTGGATCTTTCATAGAAGATGTAAGAAAGGATTTAAAGCACCTCACTAGCAGGTAAATCAGCTAACAAGGTGTATTGAAGAGAAGTGAGTGTCTGCCAGACAGGAAAGCAGAACTACTCAGTTTTGCTACTTTAGCTGTTAAAGTGCCTGCTTTGAAAGGGAGTTGACTGTGGATCATTTTCCCTAATCCCTGAACGCGTGCACGTCCTCCAAATAGGTAAAAGGTGCAAATGTTCCACAGTCATTATCTGTGTTGAGCTCATTTGTGCAAGTCAAGGTCTGTGTGAGCTAGGCATTGGGGCACTGGACCACTTTAGGAAAAAGAATAAGGATCTGTAAGTGTTAAGCTCTGCAGGCACCAAGCCTTTCAGCTATGAAAAGCAGTGACAGGCATGCTCAACAGAGGAAGTGTTGATGCCCGAGAATCTCATAGGTTTAAACACAGGAAACAAGATCGTCTTCAACATTCGCTAAGCTACACTGAAAAGGTGCAACCACACTGACATTGTATATTGGAAAATGTAGAGGTATCCTAATTCAGCCACCCTCCTCTGAAAGTTACCATGATATTGTATATTCTGTATCACACAATTTTCAAAAACAAGTACAAGAAAGCTGCTTTGAATAAACAGTCAAAATGAGATTTTCCTTTTTGTTTATAATTCACTTAGAGACTTTCTTTGTTCATGGCATGTGGCATGTGCTTTCCCTATTGTCTCTGCAAATATTTGTCTTTAAGCAGAGCTGTTCATTCATTTTGATTATACTCAGATCTCCACTTATGACCACACCTAGCTGATCTGATTAACATAAAGTGGTGAGTGTTATTGCCATTAAATATAATGAGTAAAAACCCTAACAGTTGAATAGCCTTACTTGACAAATAAGGCTATTTAAAAAAAAAAAAACCCAACCAACCTCCATTCTTTTTCCTACCATAAACCATTTAAGACTTCATGTTCAAGTAGTTAATGTACAAAACAACAAAGGATAAATTATCAATGTCATATTACACTAAAATAGTCTTTAAATCAGTCATAAACAAGAAAAGTCTCAAAAAAAGTCTCAAAAAGAGAGTCTGTATCTACAGAAAAGAACAACTCATCTGCATATTCACAGGTAAGTCACATCTCAGGATAGGCAGCCACAATACATTCTGCAAGACACTGGATATTGATCCTTTCTATCCTCTATTAATCAAGGGCCTACATAGGCCAGTAAGGGTTGTTCACCTCATCTCTCTTTATTAGGCACAGCTATTGAAGTCTAGTCTGCCTCCAGCATTTCCCTTCTGTTCTCCAAAAGATGTGATAACTTCATGACATTAATAGCAATGAATGACTTCATAAAAAAAACCAAACCAAAACAGCCAAACAAACAACAAATCAAAACAGTAAAATCCACCACTTGAGCTTCTGGACTCAAGAAGGGATTAAGAATCACCACCTCATCATTAATTAGAAAAGGTATTTATTTACAATAAGGTAAACTTACGATTTGCTATTTGCATATAAGACATTTGGTCACTTATCCACTGACCAGGATTTACCACAGTTGCTAGATCTATTGATGCTAGATTATCCAGGTGCTGAATCAGAATTTAACCATTTTTATGAAAGCATTTATTTAAAACCCATTAAAGAGCCTAAGATCCCTCAAGAGTTGCAGTGCATTCTAGTGACAAAACCAAAGGTCAGTAAAGAATCTGTCATATGGAGAGGTGAGATTAGGAAAAATATTTTTTTTTAAAGACGACATCTTTGATGTACCATATCTACTCCAAGGTTAAAACTGTTCTGAAATACTTCTTCAAGGAACCCAATATTTGTTATGTTAAAAGGATTTATGGTCTTGGAATAAAAACTGTCATTAATCAAAAGACCCAAACAATTTTTAGTGTTCCATAAATCTGAAAAAATCTGTAGTTCTAGGCTACCTGGAATAGTAGGCAGTTTAGGTATGTGTCAACGAACATCAATAATAGCCCATCTGGTAACAATTCAAATTAAGTTTGTGGTGGGGTGACCTTGGCCAGCTGCCAAACACCTACCCAGCCACTCACTCACCCTCCTTATCAAGATGGCAGAAGAAAATAAGATGAAAAAGCTTGTGGGTCACAATAAAGACATGGACATCATCAGTTTCCGTCCCAGGAAAAACAGACTCAACTTAGGGAAAAATAATTCAATTTATGGCCCATTAAACTAGATTTGGGTGGTGAGAAAACCTAAAATATCTTCCCTGCCCCTTTTCCCCAGACTCAGACTCACTCCTTCACTCCCAACTCCCTGAGCAGCAAACGGGGATGAGGACTGGGAGGTGGGGTGTGTGATCAGTTCATAGCAGTTCCTCTCTTCCCCTGCTCCCTCATGGGCTCTCCACAGGCCACAGTTCCTTCAGGAAATATCCACCTGCTCGGGTATGGGGCCCGCCATGGGCTGCTGTGTGGATATTCCCTCCACCGTGATCTCCCCAGAGGAATATCTGCTCCAGTGCCTGGAGCACCTCCTCTCCCTCCTCCTCCTGTCTTGGTGTTCACAGGGTTGTTTCTTGTACCTTTTATTCTCCTCAGTCCTCACTGCCTGTGCAGTATTTTGCCCTTTCTTAAATGTTTTCACAGAGGAGCTTCAAGTTTGGCTGAGGGGCTGGGCTGTGCCCTGTGGGGGGCGCCGCTGCAGAACCGACCGGAACCAGCCGTGTCCGGCGCGAGGCAGCCGTGCTCTCTCCTCACAGAGCCCACCCTGCCGCTCCCTCACTGCCAGCTCCTCGCCAGGTAAACCCGTGCAACGCTCCCAAGTCCTACACGCTCATCAAGAGCAAGTAATGACTTTTGGCATTTTTACCAATACAATAATTCGACTGTGGGACAGTTTAGTTGTAAAGGTGCTCCCAGAGGACTCCAGCAGCTCTGCTCAGTTCTAGTGAAGATATTCTGTCTACGCAAACCGCTACAGACAAAAATACCAAGTTATTTACATGCCTAAAGGTGAAGATAGGCAATATTGTTCTTGAGAGTTTTTAAACACCCCAAGTCACACCAGTTTAAAACTTACTGTTTTCAGAAGTAGTTCATGAGAAATACACATAAAAGTTGTTGATATTCTAAACATGCAACATAACCTTTAAAAATGAATGCATAGTTATTGTAAATGTAGGAGTTTGCAAGAAAAATAAGAAGGTATGAGGAAAAAAGCATAGTAGGATCTAATTTACCCAAATGAATAAAGAATATAGTTTTCAGTTTATTAAGAATAGGTCTATTTAAAATCAAGACAAGTGAAATAATTAAAATATTAAATTGAAAAATAAGATGTGCTTGCCTCCCAGCAAGTGAGAAAAATAATGTTCATTTGCATATGAAAAAGTTTTGATTGCTACATTATAAGAGTTCCCCTTTTTTAGATATGAACATACTAAATTTAAGACCATATGAATGGTTAAGTCTCTTACATGCTTTCAACAGCAATTATTTAAAAGAATCAGTTTAATGTATTTAATACTTAGAGACCACGACCGATTAGTGATAGCAACACCCTTAAAACAGAATCTAGAAGATAATTCTATGCATTAAGCACATGAATTGATTTTAAGTATGAACACTTTCTGCAGCAAAACAAAGTTATACTCTAGACTCAGAGAATTCACATTCATAGACAACAAGAATTGGAGCAACTTTAAGGCATTACAACCCTGTTTTAACAAAGCAGTTAAGCACAGAAAACTGCTTTCAATGGGCTGAAATGTGTCCGGGGATTTTCTGGGTAGAAGAGGGATTGCTCATACCTGCTTTACTGAATCAGGAATTTTAGACAAAGAAGTTTGGACACAGTCTCCTTGAAATGATGAAACTTAGTAAAAGGAAGTTTCACTGATAGGAGACTTCCCCTGTAAAGCATACACACATAAAATAGAGTTTTATTTTAAGCTTGATAAAAGGGACCCACACCTTATAAATCAAGTATTTACTATGTGTGATGAAAAACCAATTTGAAGTGACAGTCTGAAAAGCAAACCCCATTAAAGGATATCAGAGGGTAATGTGGATATAAGGCCAAATAACCATCTAGATTAGATAAGAATTCACAAAGAAACATCTCAAAAAGCAATAGCAAGCCCACCACTGAAGAAGAAAATATCAATTTCAAAAAACTAGAATTTTTAATGTTATCATCCTGTGCAGTTAAAGTTGCAGTTCTTTAATATCATGTGCTTAAATTTAGATCCATTTATGAAGTTTTAAAAACACTGGTGATCAATCACATAGGGGTTAGAGACTGAAGTGTCTGCTGAAGTTTCAGGGTGAGCTAAGAGATGGCGTTTTAAGTGTAAACTGATTGTTGCCGTAGTTTGGAGGACATTGGAAGACAGCCTGACACTAGTTAAATTATTTTTTTTCCTCTAACTTTCTGGAACAGTGAACTGGACTCCATCGACGCTGCCTGAGGCCATTGAAATTTTGCAGCACTGAAAATGAGCCTGTGTTTACTTTGATGGATCTTTCATAAAGACAGTTCTCCTTAACAATTAGATAGCAAAACTTGTAACCATGATGAAATCATCAAAGGTGTGGGAAGCTGAAAGCAAAGGACAGAAAGGTTTTTTATCTCCACTCCCATTACGTTGATTCCTGCTATTGCAATTAGATGCATTAGACCAAACTGGTATGAGATAAACAAAGCTGTATGGTATACCTACATGCTGATGCGAGTCTATTTTGATTCAAGAAGGAAAGAAAATCCCACTGATCTAGCCACACTGGAATCAGTCTGCCTGAGAACAATGTACAGAACAGATACATGTAGGGAATATTTCTGGATGTGGTTTCAAAGGACCATTAAAATTATGAATCATATTATAGAAGTATCTGTATAACACTGAAAATGTTTACTACTGAAGATGACGGAATGTTAAACAGTGCTGTAAAACTGGACAATATTTGTTCTCTCTGTGAGTGAAATAAGTACTCAAGATTTCAAGCTATACCTAGTTATCAAACACATCACTTTTATCTCAACAATATAAGGTGTTTATAAGAATATAGATGAAATTTAGTTTTATAGTTTTAACATTAGCTATATAGAATTAGTTCATTGGAATAGATGATTACTGTATCCTTTCATACACTTCAGCTGAAAGAGCGCCATAAATGACCAGGTTTTTTTATCTGAAATCTTCCTATGTTTGCTAAATGAGGAGCACAGATTAAAAAAACCTAAAACACCAAAAAGCAAATAAACAAACCCCCCCCCAAAAAACCAAAACAGCAAAAAACCAACCCTCCCCAAATCTGTACAGCATATAATAAGACTTAAGATCCAGCATCATATGCCAGACTCAGATTTTGTTACACACACATTTCAACTGACCCAGAAGAAGAATCAAAATTCTGTTCTGCACAGCTGGTGCAATGTAATATTCTTTTACTGCCAAGAAATATGTGTGAACGCAAAAAGAACTAGATGACTTATTAATATTGTTCCTTTAACATTTAGACTTTTATGAGGACATCCAGAAATTTTAATAAAGTATAATAAAAAGTTTTATATTTGGCGTATTACAGAATAGTAAATGTAACATGCTAACCTTAAGCAAAGATGAAGGATGCAGATATTCTAGCAGCTCAGACTTCCTAGTGCTGTTACTTACAAGTATTTACTCCAGGTGAGGATGCAGCCTAAATAATTTCTAATTCCTCCACAGTGAGTTTTGATTTTGATTCTTTTTTCCTAAATCCAAAGCTAATAAAAATTAAAAGCATGTTTCCCCCTCACAAAAAACCCCAAAAAATCGAACCAACGAAACAAAAAAAAAACCAACAAGAAAAAAACCCAACCAAAAAAACAGAGAGCGCTCTAAGGGGAACGTAGGTTTGAGCTTTCCTAACCACTCTAGCTCCAATCTAGGAAAAGAAAATTAAGCATGGCATTTACAGCACCCTGTGCATTCTATTCAGGATGTATTAGAGTGCTTTGCAAGGTTGAGTCCAAGTTTAAAGAAACCTCTGAATATGAGAGGCTTAGTTTCTAAATAACAGAGGTTTAGCTAAACATATTTAGCTTCTAACTCTTTGGAGTTTTGAAAGGCTGTCTTCTATGCTTCCTTCCTTGTCAATTGGAAATATCTGGGTGATTTTTGCATGCATGTTAAGTGATGCTCATATTCATTAAATGAATTCAGCACTTCTCAAAAAAAAAAGAAGAAGAAAAGTACCATCTTTATGACCACCTCAGTAACTAAGACTTTGCAGCTCCCAATCTACCACTGCTGGCCATGATGTGTACTATTAGAGGACGTAATTCTTATTCTTGGTAATGACATGAGGAGGGAACCAGCATAATTGTCAGAATGGTAACCTGGCTGACAGGAAAAAAAAAAAAAAATCTAAGTCCAGATAGGTTTTCTTCTTGTCTTTTATTGCTAGAATGTGTGTCTAGAAAGAAGCCAAAAACTCTTGTGATTTGTTGAGTGTCTTGGCTCTTTTTAAAATTGGTAGTGCATCTTACAAATTGGGACTGGGGCCAAGTCCTACTTAAGTTAAAGAGTTCTTTTAAAATTATCTACTGCAATAGCTACATTGATCATACCGACTACTAATTATTGCCCTTCATTTTGTGTTTAGCATAAAAGTATTAAAAAAATAAAATGCTGGGAAAAAACCCTCTGAATTATATCTGAGAGAGAACATAAGGTTATGGTAAAAAAACCCAGACAGCTTTTGGATTATGTTGCTACCTGAAATTAAGAAAACCAAGAAATAAAATGAAAAAACCCCACCTCTAATTGCTAAAGTGGGTAAACAATTCCATACTGTAAATATATATAGATAACCACTGCTATTTTCCGAGTTTTCTGAGTTGGAGAAATTTATTTATTTTTTGTACAATATGTTTAGAACAACTGATTTATGAGTCCAGCTCCCCGCCTGGACAGATCCTGCTGAGTCACAAAATAAATCAGTCTAAAATGTAAAAACAATAATCATAATTCAGTTGATCTGAACACATCACCCACAAAAAGGCAATTTCTCCCTGCGATGTCATAAGTAAATAAGTAAAAGCCTGTAGGATATCTCCACCTTCAAATCTTTTTTTCTTTCAGTTTTCAGTCTCGGATTTGTCAATCACTTACAATAGCAGGTGGATCCCAAAGAACTGTTACTGATTTCAGCAGGTCTACACTCACGCTCAAGCACTTATCAATATGGATCCTATTCCTTGATCTTGGCCAGAACTGCACCTAGTGCAAAGATTTCACTTTTCTATCCATTTCAGCAATTGAAAAAGCAAGAAGAAAAACTCATGCATTTCTGTCAGTGAGCAGCATCTGCAGTGAGCAATAAGTTTCTCCAGTATGTTAGCATGCACCCCTCCTTAAGATTGTCTATGTTCTCTTGCACGTCTTTTAAAGTCTGCATTATGTGCTTGAACTCAGATTTTATGCATGAAAAATCAAAGTATATTTGCAAAATAAAAAGCAATAATAAAAATATTTACATAAAGCATTAGTTAATGATTTAAATAAATAATGAGCCTATAATAAAACTGTTAAATCTTTCTAAGAGGTACTTAGCTTCAGAGCTGTAAATGTCTGTGCAACTTTTTGTAAAAAGGCAGGGAACACAAGAAAGCAACATAAAAATTGAGAAGACTGTCAGATACCAGTCAGTCGCTTATGCTGTCTATTGTAAATTATGCCATACAACAGAATATTTAAACTCGATTTTCCTCTAACTTAACTGATGTTCCTTTCACAATACTACTGAAGAACACCTCAGACATATGCATGCATGCTAAAATGAAGGTGTTTTAAGCTAACCTTTCTCACATTGTGAAGTAGGTGAACAAATATTATTCATGCCTCTCTGTGAAGCATCTGTAGTGTGTGACTGAAAATAACAGATAAAAAAAGGAGAGTTTAAACCAGAATGGTTTAAAAACAAAAAAGAGAGAGAAAGAAAAGTATCACAATCTCTTATTCTGAACGCAGCTACCTAGACATAGTGAATGGCATGGAACGCTGACGAGGTCATTGCATTTACATCCCAGGAGTAGTACTTTTTTCCATGATTATTTATGCCTGCAAAATCCCAGCTCATAAACTGGTATTTTACAAAAGAATACATTTGTTAACCATTAGATTCCAGTAGCTGCCACTAAATAATATTGACCCCATTGACCTCCTGTGAATGTCAATGGAAAAATTCCCAAATATTCCACTGCGAAATTCCTCAGCACTATCCAAGCATAAAAGATGGCACATCTAAATAAAGAATCTGTTAACCTTGAGAGTTGCTAGGTATTTTCATTGTGCACTTAATATGCAATGTAATCTTTATACATTTACTCTAATATTGCTTCATTACCTTTTACATATACTTCTGCCACACTGGGGTTTTTTGGGTTTTGTTTTTGTTTTGTTTTGTTTTTAATTTGGAGTATCCAATAGAGTCAAAAATTCATGTATCTGTTATTGCTCCCACTAATTGGCCTATGATTCCAGTGGGGACTGGTGATGAAAGGAAGGAAAGAATTAACAGCAGGAGGTTGTGGTACAGGGCACAGCTCCAGATCTTACAAGACTGAGACTATAAAAATTACTAATTTTCTATTATATCACTATCATGTTATTCTCATAATCACAACATGGGTCAGGTTTTAACCTCAACAAGCATATCCTTTCTTAATCAGTTTAAGTCTATGACAGTGCAATATTATACTTAATTTAACTGTACATGATGCCTTTGAATGGGCCATAGAAACAGAATAATCATAAATAAGATTATTTTACGTACAGCATTTAGAGAGCTTGAATAATCATTCAATTTTTTAACTCCTCTCGTTTTTTTCCTCCCTCTGCCCCCCACCCAAAGGACAGTCTGTCATCCAACTCAATGAGCTGCAAAGATCCACTGGAAAATGTTAGTTAACATCTATTCCTTTGAGGATTATTTTCTAGTGGTTAATGGCAGAAAAACCTTATGTTTACTAAGCCACATTTTCAGACACCAGCTTGTGTTTGGGGACCTGTGAACTGATGGATGTAGCTATTTGTCCTGATAATACAGGCTCATTAAACAGACAAAATCCAGGAATAATTTAGTAGGCTAAATTCTATTTAGACTACTGTGTCATCAAATAACTGTTGTACTCAATCGAGATTTTAATAAATATAATCACATACTAAGAACATATAAACAAGAACAAAAAGCATTGAAACAAGTATGTTTCATGAATGCTTTAGGAGGAAGCACTGCTTTCAGTATTGATCTTACACCTATGGACTGCTGCAATTATTTACAGCCTCTTCCTTTTCTTAATTACTTTTTCTTTTGTTGCATTACAAAACACCCACCGCCTCCAACTTCTTTGACAGTTCTAATTCATTCCCATCCTGTATTCCTTCCCACCAGAATTCTTCTCAAGTTTGATTTAAGAAATTAAACTTTATCAAGCTTTTTTCTTTATACACTGCTATAGATTTTACTTGCTCCTTATTACCACTGTTTGTAGGTATGGAAGCAGGTTAAAATGACTGACATTCAGTCTTTGTTTAGAGTGGGGTCGTTGAGTCTACTGGCTGCAGGCTGTAGAAGGGCAGCCAGAGACTGTTTGTTGGCAAGGATTGTGACAAGAGACTATCACAAACTGGCATAGCAATAAGCTCATTTCCACCCAAATGAGCTCATTACCTTCCCCCCACTTCCCAGCTTTATGATGATGATTCATGTGTCAGAGTACTCTGTGGCTGATCCTGATCATCCTTTGGAGGAGTTTTAATTTACAGACATTGCCCTGCCTAACCAAAAAGACAAGGGTAATTGGTAATATCTCAGTTCCAGGTAGGGTGTCTGCCAGTTACTTAACTTTTGTGCAATACCTGACATAAGTGAATCAGTCTTTTATTTCAAACAGCATAATGATAAGATGTCATCAATAACTGAATGTAGTATTTTATCAGCTTTTACTATCTAGTGACAGTAAATTGATTTTGAACTGCAGGATATCAAGGCTTAAAAGACAATAAAGCTTAAAGTTTTCACAGGTTTGTAAGTGGGTTGATAGGTGATCTCAGGGCAACAGCAAGGTACAAAGGCTGGACAAGGGCAACGTGTGTCTCCGAGAAAACTTCATGACTTAAGAATATACCCATCAGATTGTGAACACCATTAACTGGAACAAGGAAGGATTTAGGACCATAGTTCAAAATAAGTAGAAAGACCTCCGAACTGAACAACATTTCCCAGTACTGGCAAGATATTAATGCCTTATTATTTAATGATTATTATTGTTGCATATTAATACAATCTATTATAAGCCACAAGTCTTTCCAATAAAAATGCACTCTCTCTCGTCCCCCAACCAAAGTCACCTGCTTTATTCAAGAAACGGCAATTTGGCAAATAATACAAATACATTCAATTATAAAACAGAGAAACAGTCTCACCTTCTTTGATATGAATAGCAAACTAATTAGCTGCTGTAGCAGGATTTTGCGTGTTTATTTCCTGTTTAATAAAAAGCTGACATAGCGGTCATTAACATGTTAGGATGTACTCAGCTTAATATGCAAAGCATACAAAAATTAACATAATAATTATGTTAGAACAAACAGGACACAAAATGTTTAGATAAATTTAACTCATTAAATAATTTCATCTTTACACTAATGCACTAACTAATACTGCAACAGGCAGTTGCAGTATTTTCCATCGTGTACTACACTCAAATAAATTAAATGTACCTTGGATACCTGCTATTTGTCTTCACATAGTCTTCTATTAAGAATAGAACCATGGCTGTTATGAACAACTCTAGGAAGAAACAAGTTCTCAAAAAAGAGAAATCTCTTTTATGCTTTACACTATCTACACACACACACAAATAAAAAGTGTTGGACTACCAAAAGAGAAAGGTTCATCTGCTTTTCTGAGGAGAGACACAGATCCTCCACTCTGCCCTTCTAGTTCTTTCATAGTTAATTTTGTTTAAATCTGAAGGAACATTAGCTCATTCCCATCTGTTCATTTATGGGTTTTTTTAAAGCATCTTATTTGGTTCCAAAAATAAATTAAAACACATGAAAGTTATATTAAGGTTGCTCAGGTGAAATCACAAAGTTTAAGGTCTAACGATAGCTTTTCACCAGTACAGATCTCTCCTAAAAAATCAAAAAAAGCACAGAGGGAAAAAAATACATACATACCCACTGTCAATTCAATGTTGGAATCCTAGTGCAAATTTAGCATTATTTTGTCATTTCATTTGTGGGAGTTTTTAATAAGAAATAAGGACTGGGCAGGTGGAAGTACCTGTGGAAATTCATGAATGTCTGTCTGTGCTGCAGCTGTGTCTAAGGTTTTTATGGAAGAGCTTTTCTGGGGTATGTATTTCCATCCTGCACCAAGAACAGCCTTCACAATAGCCATTCCTCTTCTCCCCAAACTGCATGCAAAAAGAATATGCGGTAATTTTTAAAATTAAAGTCAGGATTATTGCATTCTGCTGGAGAATTTTTAACTGACACATACTTACAGAACTTTTTCTCCATATGTTGACTTGTTTAATTTCAATCCTTTCCACCCCAGAAGTATGAGAATGATGAGAGACCACAATGAGAAGTGGCTCCTTGGAAGAAAGAGAAAAGTGCAGCTAGACACATGAACACTGAAACTATTTTCACTTTCTTAAAATTCACATTTAGGCTACACTTATTAATTAATAATCTGATCTGTTTCATCATTTGGTGAAAACTTGTTTGGAGGGACAGTCTTTCAGACTGTTCCTTCTACTTTTCCATATATCACTTTTACAGAAAAAACTTCCTTTGTGGCCACTGCACAGCATGACTTTGTATACACTGGTGACTGTGACAAGACTCCAAGTTGGCCAGAGTTCTGTATTGAAGCTATCTCGATCTTCAAGTATTACTACACCAAAGATGACTCAAATTTCTGACTCTTCAACTTAAGCAATAAACCCTTTAGCTTTTTATTACAATAAAACCATGAGACCAAACAGGTGCCAAAAAGAATAACAGGGCTTCACACAGCAATCTCCCGTCCATTGTGAGCTTGCATGCCTTTCATTTCCAGGCTTCATTTTGTTCCACTCAAAGACTAAGAACAAAAGCAAACTCTGTGCATTCTCCTCTGGTCCCCAGGAATGTCCTTCCACCTCCTCTGTAGCTCCCTGTTTTCTCACAGCAGCGTCCCAACTCCAAAGTGTGATCTGTACAGCCTTTGCTACAGCAAGCATGCTCAAGAGCTTCTGGAGAGAAGGAATAACCTCCTCTCCTCACATCTCGTTTTTCCTAAAGAAAAGTAACACAATTTCAGAAACAAACAAACAACACCCCCACACACACACAAAAAAAACCCGCCACAAAACCAGAACAACCTAAACAACAACCAACAATAAACCACAAACCAATCAAACCCAAACTACAAATCCCCCAACAACAACGTTCAGCACAGTGACACTTCTAGAACAGCTTCTTGTAACTTTGAAATAATAGCAAGCCATGACATTTTCAAATATTCTGGTTTTTATGAAGTAACTCATAGAGAATTCTATTTGATATATTCCAATATGGATATGTCATAATAAAAGTTTAATGCAGTTTTAAATCTGGTCTGCTGATCCTGGATCAAAATATCTCTCTCTACTGGCCTTGATGTCAAGATGTTCCTAATAGCTGTATATTTCATGACTTTAAAACAGATCCATGTTCTTTCAGCTACCACCCTGCATGGCTGGCAGCAATGTCTTCAGTTTGTGTGCAAGAGACTTTCTTTAGAGGGAAGTGATTCAGTAGTTATAACAGTGTATGCAAACCCAGAACCAACTTTCCACCATACAAGGTGGTGTGTCGTGCCCACCTGACAAGCCAACATAAGTAGATATGCATATACCCAACAGAGGAACTTAATCATATTTGTAAGCTAGCTGTTAACACAAATGGGTTTGCTAATTAAAGCCCTTTAAAAAAAAAGAAAAAAAATCTATCTACAGTGCTGCGGATTTTTTTTTCCTGGTAAGAAAAAAAAAATAATTCTGGAACTTTATTATTTCTCCCATGATAGACAACCTTAATTTCATACTATTTTGAGTGTTTTTATTGGCCCAAATAGGATATAAAGGCTGCTAGTTATACCTTAGGTGAGAAAATTCTGTTTAACGATTAAATCATCTCTGGCTTTTCCAAAGAGTTTAAGGAAGGGAGCCATAGGCAATCTGATGTGAACTTCTGATTATCAGATGTCTATATTGAGCATTATGTTTGATTAAAGTGTAATTTATGTTTACTAAAATCTGCCTTCCAGAATAAAATTCAGATTGCCTATACTAGTGACCACACAAAAGTTCTTAGCTCTTTTCCTTCTGTTTCCTGTACTTTTAGCTTTGTTACGAATGTCAGTTGAGAAATATGAGCAATTGAGCACTGACATTTTTGTTACATTGATTTAAGATGACCCTGTTTAGCTTCCCTTTCTGCACTTACATCAAAGCAGGCATAATCTTCAGATAAACTACATCATTAGGACTTCAGATATGCAGGCAGTTCTTGGACTCATAGAAGTGTTTATTGTTTAATTTAAAAATAACTCTAAATATAATGGCAGGCCAGTGGAGAAAAGCTTGACTGGAAGGATAAATTTTGCATTTAGCCAATACATTTGCATTGGTTCTTAGCAAAGAGATGTCAGAGGATGTGCAAATCAGACCCATTATCCCAAGAAGCATTTCATTACCTTTATAGGGTTACTTTTTCTCTTTCACAGTTTCTAAGCTGTGCAGAAGGATATCTTCTAATGGTCCTAAGAGATTTTAGCACCTGAAGGATACATGAATGAAACAAAAAGTCTGAAGAACTATACTATCTCATAACCAGATAGCTCAATATCCCACCCACGATGGTAGCCAAAAGAATAAAAAATAAACAACACATTGTTTCTGCTCAAAACAAATACCTTACTTCCCTTTTTAATTTATTTAGCTGGAACATGGGACTCTCTAAACCCAGCCCTCTTTATGACTCATGTTAATCTTAAAATACCTCATCTGTCTTGGTGGCAACTAATTATTGATTTTATGTAAGAACTATTTAATTAACCAGATAACTGAGAATAATAAGCTGGTACAGAGGGGAACCTCTATGGATGCCTATTAAATTTGCCTCCATATGGATGATTCTTCGGTATTTAGTTCCCTTTGCATCTTCAGTAAGACACTCTCCTTGTCACTTGGTAGTGTTTCTGATGTGCAGCATGTTGCATGCTTATTTTAGATTGCTGACATTTCTGAGAACAGTTGGTTTGATATACATGTACTAACAAAACAGAGTTGGTGAAAGATTAATATTTTGTTGGCAAAGGTCAGTTGTGTGATAATGGCTTTTACTTACTCAACAAAACTTTTTAAGGAAGGTTACAGTAAATTAACCTAACTCCTGTCTGTCAATCAATATTCGACCACATGACATGTTTGCTCTTTGATAAACTGTTATAGTTCAGCATGTACTGTACTAAGCTATAAAAGACCTAGAAGGAAAAAGCTTCTCACATGAATAAATTTAGATTCTTTGGTAATTTATCCAAGGAATGATAAGCTTTATTTAGAAGAAGAGTCACAAATGTGCAGGTCAAGGTGGGTGTTTGTAGTTTATGTCAGTGTAGAACATGAGGATAAAAGACTTGATATTAACACACCCAAGACAGAGCTTCGTGAGAAACTTTTTTTTTTTTTTTTTAAATACTGTGGGTTCCTCATGCTTGCCAAATGCTCACACACTTTTAGTCTTTTTCTTAGGGAGGGCCCTGATTCAATAAAACATTTACTATCTTCTTCACAAAAAGGCTTCAGTGACACTAAAAATAAACATACTGGGTTAGCCCAGCAGTCTTCCATCTCAATATCCTTTTTCAAGCAGTGGCTGGTGAGAGGCACTTAGGAAAAGGCTGTATGAATGCTAAATACATACAAAGATGCATCCTGGCATGCACTCCCTTCGCTTCTATCCACCTACAGATTACAGCTATTATGTCCACCTCATCCCCCATACTTTTCAGGAAGGGACAAAAATGTGGAAAAATGCCTTATGCTTATATCGCTCCAGGCAGTCCTTGAGGAAGACTTAAGTATACAGGAAAGCAGGGAAGGTGACTCTTTCCTCACATTAGGAGGAACTGATGCATCATGAAGCATGCTGAGACCATCAAAAACACAGTCTGATTCAGCCCAGTGACATTCATCTGACTATTACTCATCCAGGAAGTTGGGCAGACCACCAAGATGGGTCACAATAGAAAGGCATTTGCTATTATTGAGACCTTTGAGAATCACCATCCACAAGCTAAGCAAAACCAAAGAAGGATGTAATACCAGCGCCCCTCATTTCACACACACAGTTAGGAACTAATATGACATTAATCTTCAAAATTACATTAACATTCAAAAATCTTTTATTCAGAGATGTATACTTTCTTCGTCCTTTTCTCCTAGCCTGTTCCTTGCCTTTTTTCCTAAAATCCAGGGGACCTTGATATCATCCTATGGATTCCAAGATGTCAAAAGCAAAAATCCAGCAAATAAAATAGATCTGAGTGAATGATAGAAAAAGAAACCACATTTCTTGCATCAATGTCTGAAAATTTTCATAGTCTGTGGGATGAAAACCCAAGACTTGAATTGGTAGAACCTCAGTATTTCAATTTTTCTCAGCATATTTACATTTCAAAATTTGCTTTCCCTCAGAAATAGAAATGCCTATCTCTAGGAAACTTCTGATATTAAAAATAAAAAAAAAAAAAGAGAAATTATAATGTGTATTTTTAATTTGGATAAAATTTCAGTTTGAAAACTCACAGGTAACTGCACTTTCATTTAGATGTATTTACTATATCATTTATATTTGTACTACTCAAGTCCCTGTAGACATCAACACAAAAGATGCAACACAACTGCTAGAAAAGCATGATACACTGATCATTGAATCATAGAATGGTTTGGGTTGGAAGGGACCTTAAAGATCATCTAGTTCCAACCCCACTGCCATGGGCAGGGACACCCTCCTCTAGACCATGTTGCCCAAAGCCCCATCCAACCTGGCCTTGAACACTTCCAGGGATGGGGCAGCCACAACTTCTCTGGGTAACCCGTTCCAGTGCCTCACCACTCTCATAGAGAAGAATTTCTTCCTAATATCTAATCTAAATCAACCCTCTTAGTTTAAACCCATTACCCCTTGACCTATCACTACACTCTCTGATAAACAGTGCCTCACCATGTTTGCTGTAGGCCCCCTTTAGGTCTCCCTGGAGCCTTGTTTTTTCCAGACTGAACAAGCCCAACTCTCTCAGCCTCTCTTCACAGGACAGGTGCTCCAATCCTCTGATCATCTTTGTGGCCCTCCTCTGTATTCAATCCAATAGGTCCAGAGCTGAGTAGAGAGGCAGGATCACCTCCCTTGACCTGCTGGTCACGCTGCTTTTGATGCAGCCCAGGATACAGTCTCAGAGCAAAGGCTACTGTTTGCTGACACAACTCTAACTAGTACCCAATCAATCCATTTGGAAAATCAAAGGGTACTGAAAACAGCTGGTCTTCTAATTAGTGCTAATCCCTTCTTCTTGAGTGTTAAAACTACCTCACTGATAGAAACCCTGATCTAGGAAGTAAGAGAGAATTAAAACCTTTACAGGGAAAATTGTGATTAATGAATTAAAAAATTTAAAAAAATATTGATCTTGTTTCTAATCGTATGTGATGTACACTATATTGAAACATCATGAAATTACTGCATATTTATAGATGTATAAATATCCTTTCTAAAGGAAAAAGAATTATGATGCTATCTCCTATAGTAGTTTTATTATATTTTATGCTGAATTTCCATGAGAAAATATTTTCTGTCTTCTTTCTCATACTTTGATTTATTTTTAAATTGAATACGAGGTTTTCTGCAGTCTTCTCTCATCTTCTATCAACATCACTGGAATTTAGATTATAAGGTACTACCATAAATTGAAAAACTAATCAATTTGAAGTTTACATGTAATCAGATTCAGTTAGTCTTGAGGTATAAAAGCTTCGGAGTATTCATGAAAAATGCTCAATCTCAAAGAGCCAAAAGCCACTTCTTCCCTGTCCATAGGTCTGGTGATCTGCAGAAAAGTATCACAGTCTCTGCTATGGTCCTTTGTTGTAACGAGAGCTGAGACCTCAGGATTAAATTAGCTCTGAGTTCAAAGTGACCATAAGCAACGTTATCTGTGTATGTATCATCTTCAGATTTCTGTCCTTTGCCTGTTCAAATTTTTTACTAGATAATGAGAGCAATCCGTAAAGAGAACAGAATCCTGCTCCTCTATAATCATGCAGTTGTTCTCATTTCAATTTCTTCACCCTTCTAACTTACAGCTAGTACTGAGCTGCCAAAAATGACATATATTTTCTTATCATATTTTTAATGCTTCTAGGATCTCATCTACTGAACAAAGATCTTGTCTGTCCCCCACAAAATTGCCAACTCTGCTAGTTATTAAAGAACAAACATCTTTTATCAACACAGTATTGTACAACTTGTAGAAGGACTATGAACCACAGAAAAGAACAATAATGAAAGATGATACTGGAGATTTCTTCAGTTCCTAATCATGACTAAAAAACTCTGGAAAAGAGATGTGCCTTTTGCAAAATTAAAAGCTTTGTTATATTTTGGTGGTTGGTTCAATTAAAAACATTGTACTGTGAATGATTCATTGTGAATGAAGTATCTAATTCAATGGAAAAATAGTAATAAATCTCCCACACACATATTTACACAGGAAAACTCTGCAGGTGTAAACCCAAAAGGTGTTTTACCAATCTGGACTCGTTTTTGTGGGGGTTTTTTTGGGGTTTTTTTTGGTTTTTTGTGTTTGTTTTTTTTTTATGAAGTGGACATTTCTTGGTCTCTTATGAGTTATGCAATTATCCAGTGTTCATAATACTTGGATTACTTCCCACCAGTTTATTATTCTACACTTTTGTTACACCAGGGAGAGAGAAGCACTTATAACAGGTGAGACATTTCTATCTCATCTATTCCAGCTGAGATCTAGTATGTGAGAGAACTAGCATATGAACATCATTTTCTCTTGGGAGACAATTTCTGGGTCAATGCCTTTGCTAGCAAAGAAATCTGAAAGGCATGACTGGAGCATACTGGGTTAGGTTAAGAACAGAGGACTGCACATCATGTTAAAGACATTTGCCTAGCAATTGGGTGAGGGTAAAAGCAGCAAAGCAGGGCAACAGTGTATATATATACATATATATAAAGATAGATAGATAGACAGACAGATAGATATCTCTCCTCACACATGCAAGAGAGGTGTTTCTTGATTTTGTGTATCTATTCAATGACTCAGAACCACATCAGCTCTGTCAGTAAGCAACTTCTCAGCAATTTTTCTAAAATAATCTTCATACTTTGAAATTTTCAGCTGAGTGTAAGAGTTGGTATTATACCAATAAAAATTATATAGCTATACCACTAATAATCATACATGTGGGGCTGTGCCTCTGCTCTTACAGTATCTGATTTGCTGTCAGTTGGGTTTTTCAGAATTGTTCGGGTATTATCTGCACACTATGCTACAGAATAACCTCTATCAATTGGTGAGATATTCACAGTTCCTTCCCAGTTAAAAGGACATACAAATTCTCTCTTAGAAAAGCTAAATGCAGTCTGAATCCAAGTCAAAGCAACATGGGGTACTTTAAAGTAAAATCAGGCAAGGTTTACAGGCAGTAGGTTTAAGGATGAAAATCCTTCAGAGAGCTTCATTTCAGCAGCTACTAAGCTTCTGAAAAACAATACCATATCATAGTGCATCCTACATAACTTTAATATAATTATTTGGAATAAAGTTATAGAAAAAGAGAAGGGAAAAGTCTAGTGGTTATAGATCCTCTGATATTCTTACAAAAAGGACTGGCTTTGTGTTCCTGGAAGTGTCTAAAATGATGTTTGAAAAACTTTTGTTCTGCCTTGAACTTATAGGAATTTAGCAATGAAGGGCATCTTAAAAAGCAATGCTATTTGTAAATAAGTGTGTCTATTTTGTTGAAATATAACCATCAGAAGTAGCAGAAGGTAATTAGCAAAGAATCTAATCAGTAGCATTGCTTTAGTGTGTATCATTAAAATGCTTAACTGTCGTACTATTTTTCTGTGCTGCCTTTATTAAGACCTCTTAGTAGCACAATTTAAATGCCACTGCAATAGTGACAGAGTTTAAAGTAAAATTAATTACTGACCTCAGCTGCACCACATAAACATTACCTGCTGTATTATACAACCCCTCTACATCCAAATATGCAAGGCAACATGACAAGCACAGAAATTTAATGGTAGTGGCTGTTCTAATATTACTTTTAATTTGCTAGTTCTATTTGGAGTTAAAAACAAATAAGATTGTGAATAAGCATGAATTATTAAAAACTGTCATTGAGGACAACATATCAGAAACTTATTTTTGTAATTATGCAAATGATCTTAGACTTCTACTACAAACTGCACCAAACAAGCTGCTCTCTTACGTACGACATTGCTGCAGTGTGGTGATTATTGGTAAGGGGACACAGGAACTAATTGGATAGCAAACTCCAGTGTGCTGAGGAGAAAATAATCAAGTCACAGGAATAAATCTCAAATCCTACAGAAAGATTATGTTATTTCCAGTAATTAAACAGAGCAGACAGGATTTGATTCTTGAAAGTTTCAGCTAAACCCTCTCTGCAACACCCTCTGTGAACTTCATAGAATGCAATTTATTAATCTCAGGATAACTGTCTGCTATGGTTGTGGTAGGATTGAACACCCATCTTCAGGGAGCCCAAATATTTCAAACCGGATATTTCAGATAATGAAAGATGAGTAGTAATCAAAAGACATTTCAGCTACTCTAAATCTGACTGCATGGTATAAACCTCTGCTGAGAGAGACTAAAGGAAAATTACAGGCAAAATTGACAACAGGGAGAAATATAAACAGAAAATAAGGTGAATTATGATTGGCAATTCATAGAAATTTGGATGACAAAAAAAGTCAATGCTTCCCTTATAAAAAGGTGTAACTTTGGCCATGGATCTAATGGACTAAAGGCAAAAATAAGAAAGGAAAGCAATTAAAAGAATAAAAAGACTATCAAGTACATTATTTTTAATATAAAAAATAATTGGACAAATAGCAATAGGAGTCAATAAACCTAGAGAACGATCCAATCCAGAATAAAAACATGAAACCATATTATAGCAAAAATACTGTATAAAAAATGAAGGACTCCAAAACCAAATAGCATACTACTTTTCTTTGGTAAACATGAAAGTATTTACTCTCCAAATCGAGACGAGGGAAGAGAGATGGTTTTGATGGCAGTCTACATGTATATCCAAAAGGCATTTCTTTTACTTATTTCTTAACTTACTATATGTTTGAGGGAAAAAATGTAGTTAGAAAGCAAGGAGAAAGGCACTCTCTCTCTTGTGACTTGAGGTGTGAGGATGAACCTTCAAAAGGAGAGTGAAGAGCTTGTGTATCCCAAGGAACAGACCTAAACCCAACCTTTAAAAGGGATAGCAAGTAAGAATCATTCCTCAAGACACCGAGAAAACTATTTGGAGTTTGCATAATTCAGCAACCTCTTCTCCTAACCCAAGGTGCCAGACTGCTCAGCAGAACTGGAACAAATGTTCTGCTAGGATCCTTTGGACAAGGCGGAGATTTATTTTTTAACCTTTTAGTTCTTCTGTTTTACCATAATTTCCCAAGGCATTTTAACTTAATGTACTATCTTGGAATTCTAACCAAGACCAATTTTAAATACCGGGCTTTTGGCAAGTTCACTTTAAAGAAGAGGAGCAAAACAGCTATTCCTGTCAGAGCTATGCCTCAAACAGCTGAGAATCATAAAAATAATATTTTAGGCATCATAATTTCTTAGCGTGAATGTTCAATAGAGGAATGATAAACCACTTTCCTTAGTAATAAACAACAGCAGTAATCTACAGAATATTAAGCAACATTTACCAGGCCTAAATAACATATATTAAAAATCTCATCCCTAGAGGTAAAACTTCTGTCAATTATATTTTTATCAGCAGCAATGTGAACATGTAACAAATGATGCAATATGAAAGTATAAAACAATAGTATTAAGCTACTAGACTTCATTACGATAGTATCTCACCAGGTCATACATATCAGACAACATACTTGCTATGACTGGAAAATTTGTGGAACAGGTAAAATGAAAAATATTAAAACCACAGAGTAAAAAAAAAAAAAAAAAAAAGTCATATCTAAACTACCTCTCCATCCAATAGAGGTGGCCTGAACACATTCCATACCTTGAGAAAGATGACTTAAATACTCTAAAATGTTATCAAAACACACTACAAATTGTTTAGTTTTACTTTTTAGTGATTCATTGTTTCGTGGGTATCCTCTGACAGTTGTAGCACATTTCAATTTTATGGGATCACTGACTGATATGCCTGTAATTTTCCTCTGTGGAAGAATTTATGCACAGCTTTAGTGGCATGACAATTGATAAAATACTATAATTCTTACAGATAATATTTTGATGCCACTGTCACCTACTCCTGAGAATGCCAGGTACGTTACTCAGCAGGTGAAGCATTTACCCAGGGACTAATAATAGAGCAGCTTACAATCAAAAGATTATAATTAATTTGCCATTGAAACAACTCAGAAAAATGGGCCTGTTACCAGCTGTACTGTACAGAAGATGAATGAAAGGAAAAATGACAGTCATTCACACAGTAAGTCCATACTAGGGTGAGAAAAGAAAAATCAGAATTTCCCATTTACAGCACATACATTCCTAATGTCATCTCTTTAAAACCAAATTAAATTGAGTAAGTGTTAATTATTCATTGGGATGAGGGTTTGTAAACTACCATAAAGAGCTGGGCTTGGGAACAGTAGGAATGACAAAGGCCAGAAAGACATAAGAGGACAGAGCACACTATAATATAGCAATATTAATTAATAATTCAAATATGGTTTATGTTTAATAGGTTATAAAGCCATTTGGGGTTAATAAACTGACTGACATTCAACCTTGCAGTGCAGTAGGCACAAGATATATTGCTTCTTAAAGAATGAATGCTTCAACATTGCCTTTGAAAATGAACACGTTATTTGATAAGAATGATTCCGTTTATTACACATTATCCCTCACCTGGAAAAGTGAATAATTAATTAGCTATTAAACTCTGTGTATGTGATCCACTGTAAAATAAGTCAATATTTATCTTTTCTTGAGTTCAGGAGATCACAGAGAAATCGGATTTTTCATAAGCAAGTCTCCTAGTAGCAGGTATAGCATTTCAGTCTTAAAACCTACTGTTGGAACTGTTGGGTGAACTCTGGCACTCACACAATACCCAGAGTGTATGGAGACCCATCTGCATGCAAAACTAATTTAAACTCAGAAATTCTGAGCTTTTAAGAGAAAAGAGTTGCAAATCATAAATTTGCACAAGCAAATATCCACAGTTATGAGGGTTTTGGCAGTGATGTTGCAAAGCATGTGCTAACGTCCTTTGAATTCACAGTTGCTTTGCATGCAAAATGGCTGGTATGCAAATCTCAAATCTGGGTTCTACAGACTCCTTTTTCTGTTACTATGATGTGTAATAGATTTAAAATTAGTACCACCAACCATGCAGTTAGAGGTTTGTTAGGTAGCTTGCTGTTCTGGTTGATACTTATTCACCAAGTAAATCACCAATATTTTTCCATAATAAAGCATCTCTATATAAATTCAGGAGCCTGTAAAGCTGGAGTAGTAGAAATACTGAGATCGTCACCAGAATGAAGAGGTCATGGTTGCCGCGGGAACACGGATACTTATGGCAAAAGGTTAGTCACTTGTCAATAGATCTCTGCATACAGCAGTGACTCAGATGTTATAAAAACTCATCTGGGGCCACCAGTGGGTGGTTAATGGAAACATAATCATAACAAACATTATTGTTTAACCCTGCTGTTTAAGTAACATTGTGTGATTGAAAGCATAGAATTATTTACCCTTATGACTGTGCATCCCATGTACGGTCTACCTTTGGTCATAAATTACCATAACATTTTTGCTAAACAAATTTATGTTTTCATTTAAAATGTTAATTTATGAATGTCCCCTTGGATTGCCTAAACTGAATCTCAGAAAAACATTTTACCCTGTTGTACAAATCAGTATTCTTGGCTTAACATACAGCCATGCTGAATTGTAAAACACTAAACATACTACATAAACACTGCAGACACCATTCTTTTTATGCTAGATATGGTATACTGTCTCAGTCGGCTCTGCAACATACTGATGCGCAATAATCTATTTAAAAACACATTGACTTATTTCTTTTATCCTATAAACACACATTCCTGAATCTATTACTCTAAATTATATACTGGTTTAATAGGAAATGTGTAGATTTCTTATTTTCCATAGTTAAATTTATTGTAATAAAGACTGTGAAGCTCAATGAGACATAAACCATTAATCCACATTAAATAAACATGCAAGAAATTAAAGATTTATTACTAGCCAATAGACTTTCTTACAGTTAAGGAATCACCACATTCTTGTTATCCATGGACTGTGCTTCTTTGAAATACTAAATTAACTGGTTAATTAAAAAAGCAAGCAAAAAGAATTAATATTCCACCATCATTTCTAACAGGCTGTTCAGAACAAAATAAATCTATAGAGATATATCATTGACATCTACTGTTTTAACAAAGATTTTGCATATTTGCAAAATATAAGGATAAGGTTATCATGAAACACTTCTAGTTTCATGTTCTCAGAACTAGAAATAAAATTGAGACCTTGCCCAAAGAAGTAGTGCTACTGATTTTAAAGAGAAGAAACGAATATATTTGTCTTCTCCATATATTAATTTAAACTAATCTTATGAGGTACAAAAGAATTTGTCATCCCAGAAGCAAGCCAGACATATTTATGTAGAGATACAAGTGGATAAAGCATATGTTCTTGTAACAAAATGCATGAAGCTCCAGCAATCAATGAAAATAGTCATATATCAAACAAATACAATTTATGCAGAAGTGAATGGGATTACTTTTTATAAGGGTCTGTAGAATCAGTCCCATTTGCAGTTAGCCTTGGCACAGTGCATTGCCAGAATGTGCATGATGAATATCTTGCAATAAAAGTTATTTTTTGGTTTTTTGCCTTTTGTTAAAAAGAAAAGGAGGCTAACAGGATCCGTTTCATTGATTCAGAGGCACAGATTTTGTTTCAGCAAAAATGTTAATAGTAATTTATTATCAAAGCTAGAATATATAGGAGATGCACTGTCTTATGGCTAGATAATTTTTAGCTGTTAATCATGCAGTCTTATTTACACAGGAAGGTTTTATATTTATATGTATATGTATACACAATGGATGTGGTAGTAAAATGTAAAGCAGGAACAACACATTATGATACACATGTATATTCATAACGAAGCACAGGCTGTGTCCACTGAACGTGCAATTCCTATGATCCACAAATCCTTTGATTTATTGAGGAACTATGTGCCATACTCAAAATTAGGAGGTCAGATCTGAAGTCACCATTCCCTGTTACAAAGCCAAGGTCAATCATCCTGCACTTCTACATCTCCTACTGGAGGATGGATCTCGGGGGAGAGGGCTCAGGGCATTAGTTAAGTTCTGGCATTGTCAGCCAGAGTTGCTCATGAAAGAGTGAGGAGAAGGGCAGTAATATTGAAAGAGGAAGAAGGAAGTCTTACATGGGGCTTCAGAACGCATTCTGCAGAGATACTCTGCATCCCTTTGTTCACCCTTAGCTACCCAACAAGTTTCTCTTATAGCACAGTTTGTTTCACTGAAGTTATGAAGGTAGATAAAACTTATTTAGCCATTTTTTCACCACAGAAAACATCTTTTTTTTTTTTTTTTTTATCTCTGCTATGACCAGTGGCAAGTAGAGAAAAAAGAATTTTATTTTTTTTTTTGACTTCTAAAAATGAAATATTTGCTTGGCCTACATGAAGGCCAGTGGGTTTTGTGCTGCTTCCACATTTTCCTAGAAATCATAGGAACTAAGTGACTCCTGGGTTATGTGTCCTTTTGTTCAGCCCCTCAACTCAACTCACTCTTGCTTCATGCAAGAAAAGGCTACCAGAATAATGCATGTTTTAAAGTGGTTAATTTACACAATTGTGAACAGAAATGAGGTGAACAGTCTAGAGCAGTAACTGGACTGTCTTCATTGCATATCCATATTTATATCAAGATATCAGAGATACTTTACATATCAAAAGAATAGCCCCACAGAGTTTCATATTTCTGTGTTTCAGAATTATCACCTCCAGACACTCACTATAATTGCAGATTATGTAGTCCAGTCCTTTCACTGCCTGGGTAAATTATGGGCATATAAGTAGCAGGCATAATTTTAAGTTATTTGCCTACCTTACTGATTTGATGAATTAGCTATTGATCTAAACGTTCTAAAGTTTCCTAACTCTTGATGCAGTATCAAGGATTTCTAATTGTATTTCTGGTCTTTAAGTGCATTTTTGGGAGAGAGGTTGATTTCACAGGACAATTTTTTTTTCCATTGGGATAGCCTTTCTCTGCTTCAGTTCCAGTTTGAAAAATTTATACTAGCTGTCCAGTAGGACCATTTGCCAAGCTTATATATTAATATTTGGGAGGCAATATGTGTTTCCCAGACTGAAAATAACTGAAAAGTATAATGCAAAGTATTTTGTTACTTCATGATAAAATTAATTTTTATATATGCATGAAAATACACAAAGAAAAGCTGAGTAGTTCTGAAATCTATCATGAAAACCACAATCCATATCTCAAAAAGTATGTCCTAGCAGCATTTATAAATATACTGCACATTTGTTTTCTTCCCTACAGAGTTAATACTTACACAGTTTGCTTGCTTATTATTGCACAAATTCAGCTACGGGCTGTCTGAGGATTTCAGGTGAATGCATGTAGCCTGAGCACAGACCAGTTTAGATCTTTATTTGTGTTTTTATCCAACAGCTTTATCGACACAATTCTTTTCCTTACGTATGAAAACCTCTGTGAGGACAGGGGGAGCAATGCAGTTATCCAGATTATTGATGTTAAAGGAGAGACTATTACTGGCTTAAACATACATGTGCAAGAACAGAAAGAGCACAGAGACCTTCTGTTCCCCATATCGTCTCCTCTCTCTGCATAAATGCAGTCTCCTAGCACATTCTTGACCAGATGGTGAAATTCACTCCTCAGAAAGTGAAAGGTGGCAGAAGATCAAATGACAGCTTAAATATCCCTTATGGATCAGTCTACAAATAGAGAAAGAGAGTATGCCAAGTATCAACCTAAGGTTGCACAGACCATATTCCTGTTAATGTCTAAGCAAAGCTTGCAAAGCAGTCTCGCCCAGAAATTCCCTTGAGATGAACACAGTGCAGAGCAGGGCCTTAAAAGTGTAATCGCACTCTTAAGGTTACATATGAGCTTCCTAAATGCTCAGTCAGCAGCAGGAACATTAACCATCGCTTCAGTCAATCACAATTTTCAAAGGTTACAAAAGCACTGCCTGAGACATGGTTAAGACATAATGATTTATAATATATCAATTCCTAGTAGAGTCTCAATACCTTCCTTTCACAGTTCCTCCTAGCAAGGTTTCTTCTAAGCTACTACGTTAAGACTGTGAATCAATTTTACACCTAAAAAATCTCTAAAAGATGCTATCAATAAAACTTATCCGTCTGGTAAAAGTCAATTTGACCTTTGCAGGTTTGTATAGTTTTCTGAGAGCTTGACTTTAATTACAGTCTTATTCAACTGTTTTCTCCTGAAAGTAATATTATTTTAAACGTGCCTAGCAAGCACTGGTTGACTCCCATTTTCTTAATCCTAATGGGACTTACAGTAGGTTTGTATGTTACCATACTCTATTTGCTCCGAGTTACTTCAGAGTCCTGTCTTCCAATACCTACCAGCTTAAGAGCAAGATTTTGGAGTAAGATTATCTACAAACACAAATGTTTCAGAGTTCAAAATCTATGCCTAAGTAACAGGAAAATCATGTAAAAGCAACCCAACAAACAAGAAATAAAAAATTCAGTCTTGTGGTCCTGGTGCTGCTAAAGATGATGTAATTTTATACTATAATTCACTACAGCTGACTGTAATAATCTACTTCCCATTCATTTGAATGTTTAAGAGAATTACACTGATATAATTTACAGGATGTTGATTTGTAAAAGCCAATATTGTCTAAAATTTTTGAGTCTTCATTTGTCAAAGTATCCTACTGCTATTAAAGATATGTAGTTTATAATAAGTAATTTTACAAAAATACACTTCCCCCCCAAATTCCAGAAAAGTATAACAAAATCCAGAGGGATTGCATTTCTGTAAATTTTGAACATAATCTTGCAAGCTTTGTATACAAAATTTTGCTCACATGTGTAGTCAGATGCAATTGCCAGACCTCTGTACCTGAATATGTTTGTGTACACATATACATTTACAGAAAAGTGTCTGAGTTACTTCTTGATGATACTTTAGCTTAATTTTTTGTTATCACATTAAAAATAAAAGAATCCCATAGTTTCCAGAAGTCTCTAGCATTTAATCTGGCTTCCAAAGGCTAACAAAAAGAATATTGTGACATTGCTGCTAATTAAGACACGTAGTCCAATTTTTAAGTCCACTGATGTCAATGAAAGGACTTTCATTCAACAGGTGTTGGATTAGGGCCACAGCTAGCATCCAATCCTATTCATTAGATTTTCTTCTTCTTCCATTCCCTCCAAATCATTCTTTTAAGAAATGTGCAGTTGCTTGGAATAAAACATACAGCTTTGAAGGTTTTTAATGGGTTCCTGGTAGTTGCTGCTATTTTAATGAATCAAGTGAATGACACTAAATGATGCATTAACACAGTTATGGCCAGCGGGATTATTGCTCACATGATGTATTAACAATGTACTGGCCAGCAGGAATAACACTCTAGTAATATATTAAGAAATAACATCTGGCAAGTACCCATGCTAAACCTTCAAGCACTGCAGTGTTAATTGTAGTGTTGCTCCCAAATTATTAGTACTTTGTTTGCATATATGGCTTTAAAACAGGAAGTACTTCATATTTATCAGGATCATACTAGTGGACTTTTTGAAAGACCATGTGTACTGAACACTGAAGGGCACATATTACATCCTTTGGGATTAAAACAGAGAGACTTAGAAAACTGTATTTCAAAGCATAAGACATATTTTATGTTATGGAAAAAGGACACCTCTTGGAACACATTTCCAGTGCGTAGAAATGCCTGATCTCTTTCAATCTCCAGATCTGAACAAGAACACGAAAAATATGACAAAAAAAGGAGTGGAATATATATTTCAGGAAATTCTACTAATAACAGCTCTAAAATCCTTATACCTTCTCCTCCGTCTTCTTCTCATGTATCTCTGTTGCTTTATTGTTTGAGTGGAAGATTTTTTTTCTCAGCTCTGCTTTTAACCGTTACCCTTCATTCTTCCTGTGTAGTATTCTATGTTCAGTCAGTGTTGAGAAAGTAACCAGCTAGAACAAGTAAAATAGAAGTAAAACCCCGAAAGAATATTCTTTTGCAGAAAACTTTTCCCAGGAATGTATCAATTTGACCACATTTCTTTAAAAACAGTTGCATTAAGTGTCTTGATAAGGCTTATTAGAATGCAACAGTTTGACTACAATACAAAAAGTTGAAGTATACAATGAAAAATATTGAACGGCTAAAAAACAAATATTGTGTTTCATGCAGTATGGAAATTCTGAGACTTTAACCAATGCCAGTCATTGATGGGGAAGCGTCTGATGCTCTTGCTGAATCAGCATAACTGTACTCCTCAATATAGCTGTTGAAATATCACAGTTCTTAGTCAAACGTAACACACCATGTCTCAAATCCATAGCTTAACACCGATCTTGAGTATTCAGGAACATTTTACAGCAGTTTAAACGTCGCTTCTTACCTGCTGGAATACTGGACTGATGATTTTCATCTGACATTATGTATGTCTGCGTCTTTATTTTCTTCTTTCTTTCTGTGTTATAAGGCTCCTGAAAATTCACCTTATAACCAAACGCAGAAGTGGAGCTCCAGGTAAACACTTTCTTCAGTTCATCCTGTAGATCTAATGACTATTTGTGACTTTTGTCACGATTTTCTAGAATGTGGGAAATGTGTTTACTCTTTGCTGGCATACAGAGTTCTGCAAAGTAGAGTAATGAAACATCATCAGACTTTCTAAACTTCTTCATATTTTCAAATAAAACATCCAGGACTATAAATGCATCATGACGCAACATAAATTTGCATTTCAAAATGTAAAAAATGGGATCAAGAGGGTATACCAATAAAACATTTCCCACATCTTAAGTAAGAGAGTAAAATTTAACACTTCAAATACAAAGGATATTTTTTTAAATTACTCTTCTTCTTAGCAAATAGCTGTAAAAATTATTTCCAGTAATGAAAAATGACCTACTGTGAAATATTAACGAAGAATTTAATACTATGGCCCATTAAAGTGCATGGCAAAATTCCCACTAACTTCATCAGAGGATAGAATTTTGTCCTTTGTTAACAAAGCTCTAGGAGACGACTGTTACATCAAACAGAAACTATTGTTTTTATCATGTCAATTTTATCACGTTATATTTCTGAAATTAAGACAAAATTCTAACTCTGGGTAAGGAAAATGGAAAGCAGATGGGGTTAACTGTTGTAAGTATAGTGAAATTTAACTCACACACTGCGTGTACATTATCATGAATCTAGATTATATTTTAAACGTGGAATGAATTTTTAATTTTCACAAAAGGTTTATATACCTAAGCCTGCATAGGCTGACCAGTCAGACCTTCATTACACTGCTTTACAATAAGATTCTGCTAATACAATACTGAAATGTCTCTTCTGGTATTTGTAATTTGTAAATTAATAAATACCAATTTGAGTTTTGCAGATGCAGAATCTTGCACTGGAAAAATGATTCATTTAAAAGCTGTACCACTGATTCTTTTGTTCTGTGGAGCTTGTTCTCAAATAATTACTTGGAGACTTTACATCCTGGGCTGTTTTAATCTCTACTGTGCTACTTCCTTATGTATACTACCACAGACTCTGAGCCATTCCAGACTTGTATCAGTATAAGTATCTCTGAATTTTAAAAGCAAATGTATTTTCTTTCTTTCTAGTAACATTACTAAGGGTCACACTGTAAGAAATGATACCGTTAAAAGAAAGCCCAGACTGCTAAGCCATGCATAAATAGGTTAAATACAGAAGTGTACTGCTGTCACCACCTATTGGTTATCTGTTTAGGTGTAAAAAACAAATCATTTAGAGAACAGAACTGAAGCTAATTAGAAAACCTAACAAACACAACAGAAAAATTAATAAGAAACATTAAGCTAAGAATCTCAAATTCAAGTCATTAATTGAGAGCAATTTAGAAGTCCATTTAAGCATATGCACAGGAATAAGAAACAAACAAGCCTAGCTCTTTGTGCTTATCAGTAGGAAGATTACTTCACAGTAGCTGAAACATCTGACAGAGAAATGGATCCCTTATCTGGTAACATAAATAAAGTAATTTCTGACAATCCATTTCAAGGACTTAATCTAAATTGCCAAGGTAATTAGCCTTGTTTACTTAGGTTTGCCCTATTAACTTTATCTGGCATTCTAAGAAGGCAAAGTTTTCCAGCATCAGGAAATACATAAAAATGGTAAATACATTTACCAGCCCACTATGTGCCACTGTATGATGCTGATGCTGTAATAAAGAAAAGAATTAGATGTGTGTCAAGATGAAAACATTGGCAGGGAAGACCAAGAAGTCTGCAGTCCAGTTCAAGTAAACAGCACTTTGTACAGATGAACCGCATCTAGCATCACCCGGATACTGGGACAACGTGGACAGGATTTGCCTGTGCAAGATAGATGGATCGGGGTTGTTGTTTACACTGTCTGCACCCTGCAGACTGGCAAATACTAATAAGCCAGTTCTGAAGGAGTGCAGGCTACTCTTTATATAAAGTGATAACAAGTACTGCATTTGGCAAGGAATTCAGTAGGGTGCTTTCCAACCTTAAAAGGGCTTTCTGGGACTGTTCCTGACCCGATTCAATTCAATTCTTTGTAGCATGGCTTCCTTCCAGGAGTTTCAACATGCCATTCATTCAGGGAAATGCACTTTAAGTCAATGGTAGGTTTGCCTGCATAAGAAGTATGAGTTCTGTCTCTATTACCAATTAATCTTTAGAAGTTAGCTTTTGTGCAATTTATTTTAAAACCAAAGTTACTTTCTAATAGTCTGCTTGCATAGTCCACACACAGGATTAGTAATATTTTGTGAGAACTCTAAGATTGGATTCCCATTGAGAGTTTGTTGTCAGTTTGTTGGGTTGGGGTTTTTTTCTGAAAAGGAAAATCAAGAATTTTATTGACAGGAAATTGTACTATTTTCATCCTACCATTATTTATTAATTTGCTACAAAAATATGCATAAATACTTTTAAATTGTATTTTAAAATTGATCAGATACAGACAAGAAATAAAAGTCTTGACTTATCAATGATCAATGTATAAAAGAATCTGATATTTTCTGGTTATTGTGGTTTGCTTTGATTAGCATGTATAAAGCGCTTTCTGTCTCTAAAGGACATTATACCAGAGACACCTGAGCGAAGAGTAAAGCAGCATGGGTGAGGAAAGTGAGATTTCAACAAAACGCAATGCATGTGCCTTTCCCAACTTAGCTTACAGGGCTTCTTTCAATTTGTCCTGAAATCACTTGCTGAATCAGGGTCTGACTGCACACAAAACATAATGGATAACAAAGGGCAGGAAACTCTGTCACAGTGACTTGTTCATGAACACTCGAGGAATGGAAATCATTCTAAATAAAGAGCCAGACCAGGATGAGCTTACTGAACTGAAACAACTGGGACCATTTGTGGCAGAAGCTGATTCTTTGTGTGAAGAGGTTGTCAGACTCTGGCCCAAATAGCTCAGACGCTCTTTCTTAACAGAGGGTGAGACCGAGCACCTCCCATGCACACTGAGCAACTGCTCTTGGAAACACCACCGCCCCAGGAACCGGGCTCCAGTCAGAGGAGGGGGTTTGCAATCTCACCCAAACAAATGAATCAAAGCCTGCCTGCTTGCAGATAATTCCTGAGCAGAAAACAGGGCTAGGTTTGTCATGTAGGAGCATTCACTAAATCATTCACTCTGCTCTCCACTTGAAACAAACCTTCTCTTTGTGTAATTGTAATGCTCCCTAATTACTTATGACTGACCAATTATTTAAGTGTTAACTTAATACTATATATAGTCAATCTGCTTGCATTTTGTGTCACACAAGGATTCTCATTTTATGTACTGTACTTCTCCATTTCCCTTAAATGATGCCAAGTAAATTAACATCAAGGTTTCTGCTTGCTAGTTTGCTCAAACAGACATGTCTTCTTAGATATCTTTTAAACCAGTTCTGACATTTTAATGGGATATAATTATTATAATGAGAAAGCCATTACAGAGATGAGATTGAGGTCATATTAGGAAAACATTTCCCCCCTTTGTTATTGTATGCAATGAAGTCCCTCGATTTTTTGAAATGGACTAAGATTGCTAAAAACCAAAATAAATATAAAATGTTTATGCAAGTAAAACAAAGTAAATCTAGTGTGGAAGCATTTCTGTTTATATGGATCTAAGGCAAAACATTTTATATGTATCTTCGCAGTGACTTTGAGAAACTCCTAACGCTATTCTGCAGGTATACGGTCCTTAGAGGGAAAAATGGAGGAGCTCTGAATTCCCCCTTTAATCTGTCCTGTGTTCTATTTTGTACATCTGTCAAACCACATAACATTTCTTCTGTAATACAGGCCTATAGAAAGAATTTTTTATTTCCAGCTGGCATGCTTCTAAATTCAAATGCTCAGACATAATTTAGGTTTTTTGGTTTTTTTTCCTATATGTGGATTGTTTATTTACTTTACAAACTTGCACAGAAAATGTAACTGTACGCTAAACCATTAGTATTCTGTTGGGAAGATTTGTGTTTTGTGTTGGAGGCAGTTCACATTAAACTCAAGGTCTTAATAGTCCTTTGAGGCTTCTGAAGCCCCATGGCAACTCTTGAAAAGACTTTTATTTCTTCAGCATATGTAAATTGGATAGGGTGAAGTCAATGTGATTTAAAGCTAACATCTCTTCAAGAACTCAGATGAGACAAAGGTTTTATTAAATGAAATAGTAGAGGAAATTGAAGTTCCACATTTCAATGTAATGTGATCATGAAGATGGAAAATAATATTTAGTGAAATTAAAAGTGCAGGCTTGAAATTTACATCATTCTTAATCTACATCTGTTCTTTTCATTTAATTTATCTGACATGCCCCACTTCTTCCAGGGGAATTACAGAACAAGATCTATTGGATATAGGGATATTAGCAAGACTGCATTAGGGTCATACATTGATTTATGCAACAATCTTTTTACTATATTAATTAGGCAGAGATAATGGCAAATTAAAAAGAAAAGTTAAAGTTTGTATTGCACACAAATCCTTGCCTATGCTTATAATTAAATATAATATTTATATTCACGTGCCCTATACTGTTATTTTAGATTGCTCAGAAGGGAAAAAATATATCTCTCAAAGTTTTAGTCTGAAAAATAGACTTGGCTTCAAATTATTTCTGTTTCAAAAGTGAGTGGATTTAACATTTACTGAGATGTCTAATTTAAATGGTGCTACATTAGGGTTTAACAAGGTATTACTGTTTGTCAAGAGTTGATCTATGACCTGTACAGGTTATTTGTGTCATAAAATTCTTTCATCCTCTACATTTTCTCAGACATTCATAATTAATTGTTCAGAGTTCAAAATAGTGCATTTCCTAATAAAGTATTTTAAGTATTTTTCCAGAATTTGAAAAAGCAAGATGAGAGAGAATAAAATCATGCAAAACTTGTTTACAGCTATTTAAGTGTTAAATTAATTAACAATTGTCATGGCAGAAGGGAACATGGGCAGTACAACCACTACAGCTATCAGAAAAGGAACTTTCAATTCTTGTGGGCTTTTATACCCAAAGAGGCACCAGCAGTCATGAAGCACTGGATTGAGGAGGGTCAAGAACTGCAGCTTGTGCCTTGCTAACCTTCTCGGGCCATTTTTATATCTACATTCTAGCAGCAGACATGGAATATTTTCAATGAATAAGAAAAAATTGTGTATAAAAGCTCCTTCTTTCTCCTTCTTACACAAACACTCACATCCAAGACGACATCAAACTATGTATCTCAGCACAAAATCTAGCAATACAAAACTGTAATTCTGGAGTAACTGGTATTAAGGCATCCTTTAAAAAATATGGCCTTCAATATTTAAATTATAAGACAGCATTTATATTTACTTTTAGCTGAGTTGCCATTTCAGTAATACATAGTGGAACTAGGTACAGAACATCGTCATAAAAAAAAACCAGGACCAACTGAAAATTTCACCCGCTTAGGGGGACTCTACTTCATGCAAAAGTGCCTTTTTTAATGCAAGTGAACTACCTTTGTCATGGTATGATCACATAAATCATGGAAAATAGGACGGAGTAATTTAAAACTATCCTACCTTTTTGGAATCAAACCAGGCCACTTGGACTACTTGGATCATCCCATTACCTTCTAGGGAGAATGTAAATGGTAAGGCTTGCTTTCTACTAAGAGTGTTGCAGTGTGTGATATTAATTTCTGCTCACCCTATTATCTTTTTCATTCACCTAATATTGGACAAAACATGTTCCGTTTGTACAGATTTCTCTTTTACAACAGTTACTGAGCAATCTCAGCAGCAATTTATTGTATAAGTTAAATTTATCTGTCCAAAACAACAACAACTTTTCCCCTTTGTTGGAACTGAAGAAAATCACTTTTGTGCTTTTGTTTTGGGGGTTTTTTTTGTTTGTTTTGATTTTTTTTTCATTCTATTCCTTTTTGTTCCCTACATAGATTTGAATTAGCTGGAACAAAACACGACAGCTGCAGACACCTTTCCTGAAAACAATGTTGGACAATATATAAATGAAGTACTCTTTGATTCAAGACTGACCTTTCCATCTTGCCTGTGTATTTTGTTTTTGGAAACTCGAAGCTATATTTATAGACGTGGAAAGGCAAATACATTTGTTTTGCTGTAGAGAGTGAATATATGAGGCCTAACCACACACCTGGTTATCTGATATTCATATAAATGGCTACATTTGATCAAATCTGTCCCACTTAACTTTAGATTACTGAAGTCTCAAAATAGTCACTTTGATAACCTCTCTTTGCAGCAAATGGAGTAACTCTTTTAGCCCACATAAACTGTGAATGTTCTCTGGAGGTGCTAATATGCCTTGTTGCCTATGAAAACGTCACCGGTTGAGCAAACTTTTAACTGAGGATTCTGCATGAAGAGGCTTCAGTAGATAGAATGAACCTGAGTGTGTTTGTCTTGATTACTCAGGGCAGCTTTGACTTATACCAGAAGAGTGGAGTAAACCCAAGTATTTTATGCAAGAATTCACACAAATATAAAGTTTTTAATTCTGTCTCTTAACATTCTTGCATCCCATGGACAAACAAAAAATTTCAAATTACTTGCACCAGTTCACATTTCAAAAGAACATTTGTCCTTCATACTTGAATAACATGGGAGGACATAATGCTTGAAACAGCAGGAGAAACCAAATCAATTAGCCAGTGATGTAACACAAGAAGTTCTAGATTCAACTCTTCACAATCGGTTCTGAAAATGAACGTAATCAAGCCCAACAATACTGCTGCTTATGAGGTACTATGAAAATATACATAATAGTTTAGTAAAACAGTCTAAATGATGATCCTGAGACTTTACACAGATAAGGAGAAATGAAAAAAAATCTAGTACTCTGACAACACCAGTTCTTAAAAGCATAACAAATTCCTCTACGAAACTATACAGTTACATGAATAGTGCAAGTTCTTTTTCTTAGGTTATGATGATTTATTTAATCTTTTTTACAGCTTGCAGATCAGTCCCTACTTGAAATGGAACCAGATATATTTTAATTAAGCATTTAATTATTTTAAACTATGGGGCGTGAAGCCTGTCCTACAGCATATAAACTGGACTTCTTTTTCTGGTTTTGAATATTAAACAATAGTGGGTTCACTTAAGCATCGTATACAACTGTCAAGCTTTGCAACTTTTACAATAAAACAATTTTCAAAGTTGCAACTTTTCATATCAAAATTCTCTTATTTCATCCATCTGCAGTTGATTTTGTAGTTTCAATAAATCATTTCAATGTATGCTGGCTGTAAGCACTTTGCCTGGTATCTAGACTATTTCCCCTTAAAATTTAATGCATGATGGTCGAAGACAAGTATCTGTACAGTACGAAGAGTACAAACAGCACAGAGAAATAACAACACATATTTCAAGACAGTTAAAGAGATTATTTCCTTATCACGACAGCAAAATGGCTTTACGCATTGTACATTCATTATAATTCAGGAAGTTCAGAATGTCATTTTTCCCTTCTCCAAAACATACATATTTTACATTGATTTCTGGTTCCCATGACACAGCATATCTAATTTCAAGACAGTGAAAAAAAAATAAATCAATGCTTGTGAAATGGTATTATTTTCCGTGAACTGCCATATGTTGAGTACTACATGTGTATGACTGAAGTAAGTCTTATCAGTCACCTACAGAGATGAGGGGTGCTTTGTATAAACCAAACATTATTTTTCAAAGTGCACTGTCCATAGACAATGAATTTTTTACCATTGTTTATATTGATCAGTTGGCCGTTTCATTGCCTGACTACTACTTGTTTCCCAGATCCACAACTCTTAAATATTTGATATAACAAATAAAGTTGTTCTGTTAAGTTGGTTCAGCGGTGTAGTAACAGAGGTCTATTCTACTGTGGAAATCAAAGGGAACACAAGTGCAGATACTTCAGGAATATTTCAGAAAGCCATGTCATGAAGTCTCAAATAACCAAGATTGTCTTTTCAATTCCACTTCTGCAACTGCAGTTCCTTCCAATCACCCATGTCTTTGAACAGGAGGTTGATATTACACATCTAACATTTAGACAGGAATGAGGAGGACATGAAAGATTACCAGGAAATTCTCACCGTGCAGTCAATAGTGTAAGCCTTGAGCAAGGCCAGAGTTGAAGTGTTGGAGGTAGATTTATGCCGTCATACAGCTGAAATAATAGTTTTCTGAGGTTGAGAGAAATTATGGAACTTCATTAAAGCTGCCATCATGGAAAAATTTTGCAACGAAGACCGCACACTTGATGAATGATGCTGTGTGCCTAAGTGCACTGTCTGATTTAGAGTTCAAACCTTTTGTAATACATTCCATGAAGATAAAATATTTAGTGCCACTATATTTTGGGCTCTATATTTTTGACAATATGTTTCATGCCTCATTTGCCACCAAAGTAATGAGATTTTAGTCAACATTCAAATGACTTCACATTTTTCATGGCAAAGACCCAAATGGCTTATTTTTCTACACTAGTGTACTGCTAGTTCAATGAAGCCCTGAAGTATACATAGGCCTTGAGGCAGCCAAAGTGTAAAACATTGACTCCACAACAGAGAGAAGACAAGAAGCAGAAACACTGATTAATGATTGTTGCTGCCCATTGGTTCCTAGAATATAGTCTCTCATTTACATTTTTTTCCAGGTAGTAAGGTGCACTGATACGATACTAATCTTTGCAGAAAGTAAACAACTTCTCACATATACAGATATAGAAATATAGAAAATAGACCTGACTTGCGTAAGATTCCTATCCCAACTCTAGTTTTGCTTTCCCTAAGACATCCAAGATTACAATGTGGTTTTGAAAATATGTATTGTGAAACAACTGACAAAGCATTACATGAAACATTCATGATAATTTTCCTTCTTCTTTCACAGAATAAATTATAGCTCAAACTATTGTTTTACTATTGAAATCAATACAATATGGACCCATAAGTTCTGTCAAAAGAGAGAACAGTATTTTCAAAAATGGAAGGTAGAGGGAATTTTCTGACACTTTTACAGCACTTATGCAAACACTAGCATGGTCTTTTACCGTGTAGACAAATAGTCTTACCATGAAATTCTGAATATAAGATAATAAGAAAGCAAACACAGAGGGGGGAAAAAACATATTTAAACACCTTGGAATGGCCTTTAATTTATCAGGCTTGGCTTGCACTGGTTAGTAGGGAGTTTACCCACACTGTAATCAACAGTATCAACAGTTTAAATTGCTAGTTTTAAATGAGGTATTCAGTGAAATACTAACTGGAGTAGAAACATTGAAGAACAGAGTAAAAAAAAAAAACAAACCAGCCCAAGGACTGCTGTGCTGTAGCCAGGCTTGCTGTTATTAAACAATCTCACTTAAAGCTATGCTTTGCCACTTTATGCTGTACATAGCCAGAAAAAAACTAGAGATGGAAGAGATTTATGAGATGGTTTTAAAATACAGAAAAAAAACCATTAATAACAATTGATTGCATGAGTTGCCTTTTGTATATTATGGACTATAGAATGATATTAGAAAAGAGTAAATGCCTGGTTTCAAAAAGAAGGCATGACCACTGTGGAAGGCGCTCTCTGACACTTTAAGAAATGGCTACCAATCACTGTTAAGAAAAGCTAAATACTGCAAGTTCAAATAGATTAGTAGCCATCAACTCTAAATAAGAGTATTTCTTAAAAAAGCAAAGTTTTAATGTGAGTTAAATCTTTCTGCTTCCCCAAATCATGTTTCAATTGCTAAACCTCAGACACGGACATGTGATAATATTACACAACATTACTATAACAGACCTTTTTAAACTATGCAACACACAATATTTAAGCATGATTTTTAATTGGAGAAACAAACAAAAAAAATCATATAAAAAAAATCTAAGAAACTTTTGATACTGTCTGTGTCTGCATCAGAGCAGGCAAGCAACTGAATTGTGCTCCTCATCTGCAAGAGCTTTTGAGAGAGGACACCTTCCTGAGTCTGCCATTTGCAATGCAATTTCACTCCATTCCAGAACTGGGTACAATAACCCCTCTGTACTAGAAGACATCTGCGGAGAGTAAAATCCTGACTTAGTCCGAGGACGCATCAAGATGACATTGATTTCAGAGGCTAAGATCTTTTTCCAGAGCACCTATATTTTGCATAGCTGTGCAGGAAAAAAAAGTATTGCTTTCTCATAGCTATTCAGAATGTAAGGGTACTCGTGAACTCCAGGACAAAACAGGAGGTAAAACTAGAATTAGCAACCAAATTAGCACCTGAGCTATAGCTGAATGTTGCAGAATTATATTTGTAGCATGACCTGTTCCAAGTTTTGTCTCCTTCCAATTGTATCCACCCTTCCCATATTCCCCCAACAGCAGCAGTGCACTGTGAGATGTATATAGGAATGGGATCTTAGGCTGATGATAACATAGAATAAGACTATGGAACCCTCTAGCCTCTCCCAGCCATTTTTGGCATAATTCATACCCATCTGTTCCCTTTCATGCTGCAGTCCAGAGGGAAGCAGATGGGACCTACTCTGCAGTCTTCTTCTGAAACTCATATTCGTTATAACCTAATTTTTAAAATTACAGTCTTGCTGTCAGCAATGCTGCTCAACCAATTTTTCCCCCCTCTACAGAAGCAAAAATAACCTTTACAATAATAGGCTTTACCCATAAAGGTCATAATGTTAAAGAGATACTAATAAGTGAACCATCTCCTCATCCCTGGAAGCAAGCTTGTTTCCATTCCAAGCTTTAGACTGGATCTGGGCATGACTCCCTAACATGTGGTGCGGCTGATGCTCCTCTGATATTTTTCAGTAAAGGCAGAGAAGTGAATGTTTTGGGTGTTTTACTGTGTCAGAAACTGCTGCTGCTTGTTTCACTAGTTGCCAGGTTGCTAGTTCTTTTTCTTCCTGATGTTCTGCTCTGAGGGAAGCATTGTCTCAAACACTCTGCCAGTTCTTGATGACCTGTTTTTAATAAGTCTTTAATAAGTTTTGATTTCCAACATCATTAAAAGACTACACATAAAAATCACTTGATGGAGAAACAGTTATGTTTTCCGTTCCATTTGATGATAACTTTCTGTGTGGACTCAGTGTGTAATTCCACCCCCCTCCACTTTGTACCTGAATCAAGCGTACAGTGATGCTCTCTGACATTTTAATTAGCAGTTTTACACTCTCTATTTTTCAGATGGTTTCTTCTTTTGGGGGATAGAAAGAGGTAATGTCATCAGCCATTCTTTTCCTCCTGTGGTTTTACTCAAATAAATAATTAAATATTAAAACTTCTGCAGAGTAACAAAAACCATAAATCTGATGACTGTCACTATTCATTGGATCATATTTGAACATAAATATCTAAGAAATTTTTTACTTTAGTATTTTGTTCCTATATAGTTGTGGGAATATGCTGATTCAGGCATAAGTAATTGCCCATTAAAATGGATTTGATGGTTCTGCGCCAGATCAGTTCAGATTCTGTCCTTCTCCTATGGTACATACATCTTAAGGAGCAAACATCACTTCTCATTGATCATTCCTATCCAGGTCACCATTAAGTAAGTGCAAGTAAATCACGATCGAAGAGATACAAGAGAGGCAAGGGTTCACCCTTCTTCTGTTACCTTGAGAGGGGAGCGGGCAATGTGTGGTTGTGAATGAGTAGAATTTTACTTCATTCCTGTGTCTGTCAGGAGAACTGTAGAGTATGAGAAATGTGCATAAATAGATAACAATGATAAACATTAAGAAATCCAAGAAGACAAACAGAAGTGCTGCTCATTAGCAGAGCTTCTATGACTTCCCTGTGCAATGCCTCAATTCGACCTACAGCGACGAGGCATTTTTCACACTGCTGCATCTTAAGCAACAGTCTGCTGATTAATTCCTTTGTGTTGTCCTGACATATTTTTCATAGCTAGGTATTTTTTAAGAAGGGCAGAAATAGCAAAATATTTAAGAAGTCCAGACTGACACAATCACAGAACCCTGCCTTTCCTCTCTTCGCAATGGAATACATGAGAGATTTACAAATAATAGGTCTTTCTCTCTGCATTTTTTTTTCCTATGAATTTGACCTCAGGTTCAGAACATGTCTTTGTGCCTTCTGGTAACCTTGAAGAATATCTAGGAGTATGCAGAATCTTAAATATTTCTCATTCCCTCAAGTAAACTGGAAAACATTACAGTCTGTTCCATATACATGAGTTACTGCTGTCTAGTGCTGATGAATCAGGCATACCACATACCTGCTCTTGCCAAAAGGCAAGAGTGGTTATCACTTCCTTTTCGCACTGCTTAAGTAAATTATTTATTACAAGTTCAATTGAATTTTAAAATAAAATATATATTAGTTGCCTTAGCTTTAGATTCTAATTTGTTGGTTTTCTTCCCTAAATGTTCAAGGTATTTAAAATGTGAGAACTCAAAAAGAACATTGAAGTATTTAAAAATAAAACAGTGAAACAGCACACGGTTTGTTGCTGGAGTGGAAAGATCCTAATTTACCACATATGATCATACACCACATACAATTAGAGCATAGCTTATACATATACATATTTTGTTTTATCTGGTATATTTAGTTTCTCAAATAAATGAGAAAAGAGTGCTCAGAGCTCATGCAGAATTCTCCTGCCCAACTGCGCTATCAATTCTCTCATCCTCTCTCTTTCACTTCAGGGTTATAAATCTTTGTTTCTCTTTGAAGAAGTTGCATTAATATTTAATTGAAAAACTTCATAAAATGTTAGAAAAACATTACACCAGAGTAATGCCCAAGAGAGTAAACAGCAGGATTTCTGTTATGTAGTTTAGTTGTGCATTTGCATTTCATTCTAATATCACTGACCTACTAAAAAATCCTGCTCTCATTCTTACTGCGTACAGGAAACGTGCTTTTGTTTAAGGAAATTAAACCCATGAAAAAGCTCCATCTAACTTGTCATTTACCTTGGCCATTTTGGGATGGATGCTTAAAAGGTGTGGACTTGTTTTCAATGCGTTAGAGAAATATATAATTAAATAAGTGGCTCTTAGCAATTTGACATACATTTCATTGTGCACAACTCTTCCTTTTGATTTAGTATCACTTATTTTATGATGCCAGATGCACTATAACTCTGATATTAAAAGGCATTCAAGTACTGAAGGTCAGACCCTAAATTAATCTGAAATTATAAAAAAATTGATAGATCAGTATCACTGAAATGAACAAATAAGGCAAAAGATTCATCTTGAGATGAGCAAATTTAAGGGCTATTATGTAGCATCTAATATATTTAATACATTTAGTCTAAAATATTTATGTTACATAGATTAAGAGTGAGAGGGAATATGTTGCACTTAAAATATTCTGGCTATGAGAACAACAGCTCTCCATTTCTGGATCCTCACTATGGAGAAATATATTATGAGATGCCCCTACCATCTACCCCTCAAGTGCACACCCACACTGAAGCTGAAAAATGCATTTCACATCAGTACCTTTTCAGTTCTCACGGTTCTTAACTTTATCTGTTAGCTGTCTGTTAGGATCCTGGTTCTGAAACAGTGTGTATATGATGACTCAAAGCCTATGGAATGTAGTATTCTAAGGTCCTACATTCTAGCGTTGGATGTCTTTTCACACACAAATGTCATCATTTTAATAGAAACTATTAATGCATTAAGTCATTGATAAACCTTGTATTCAGATTTTTGTTTTAATTTAATGTATTTTTAATGTTGAGCAATATATGTTAAAATAATTATGCTAAAAACCTGCTTACATATCCAACTGCTTGATTTCAATACCCCTCATTAATGATTTCATAAAATACTGTATTAAATGTCAAAACATAAACACTTGTACACAGAATGCACTTCTCAATGAAAATTTAGAACCACATCAAAATGGTGACAGTTCGTGTAACAACAAGCTTAAGAGTCAATCTTTAAAACCAAGCAAACACTTTCTCAGCTGAGACTGTTTTCTCTTGATTTTACAATCCCTCAGATGTGACTCCAGAATGCATATCTGTGTCTGTGTAGTTTGAGCTTTTTCAAACACAGAACTTCCACTGGTGTCTCAAGTGAGATACTGCTCCATATCCTTCTAAGTCCCAAATGAGTACTTGTTCCAGTTTTGAAAGTCCAAGCTGTATATTTCCTTCTAAAAGAACTCTGTATTTGGGACAAGTACAGAATGTGTAATAGATATGCTGTACAGATCCACTTTGGATTAGAAGAAAGATTTTATCTTTTATCTTAACATTTCTAATTCTCCGTAGAATAACAGGACGTGAAGTTTCATTTTTGCATGTACAAATTCCTCTCTCAGACCACAGCAGAGTTAAAGAATAAATTCAGCCCCTACAATTCCCTCTTCCTCCAGGTTTTATGCAATACTGTCCACTATAAATTCCCTTGTAAATTTTTTTTTGTCATCTTTGTCATCTAGAGTGCATTCCATTCCTGTACTGAGGAAAGCCTTTAGATTTACTGAAAACAGCCAGTATTTTGAAACTCAGTAACAATAAATATACTTTACTATGAACTAAAATCAAATATCTAAAATCCTCCTGAAAAATCACGCATTCCTTCAAGTTGGAATATCACAGTTGAGGTATTAAAAAATATAATCACTACATTTTAAAGACTCTGGCTAAATTCTTTCTTGAATTTTTAATTTCTCCAACTGTAATACAGAGGCTAGCAAAGTACTTTTGAATTAAAGGTACTTTGAAAGAAAAAAAAATCCCTAAATTCAAAGGGTAAGCAAAACATTATTATTTTATGAGTATAATTTCTTGCTGAGTCTTTCTTTTTCCCCCCTCTTTCTTTTTTATTGTTGTTTCTCTTTCCAATAGGTGGTTTTCCTATTCTTTTACCCATTTTTCTATTTTCTTCTTTTTGCAGCCATCAAAGATGTTGTGAAACAGCATGGCATTGCAAAATAAATGTAACTTGTACGATGGAGGAAAAAGGTTTTCTGTGTTTAAAAAGCAGCAACTGATAGAAGTTCATCAGAAACCAGTTACTGGTTTTGAACTGCTCTAAATTTTGCTCTTTTGTCATGTAACTTACATTAACTACAAGTCACTTCTGAATTTGGCCTGTCATTTTTGTCTATGAGCTTTATTTAAAAGTTCAAATAAATCAGATGGTGAAGCTGTCCTCCTACCATTTCAAATCTTTTTATGCTGTAATTCATTCTGCCTCGCTGGCATACTCCAGAATTTTATGCCTGCTATCACTACCATTCTACGCTGTAATTCATTATCAGCAGACTTCTCCGATACAGGTTTGGTTGTTTTTTGGGTTTGTTTTTTTGGGGGGATTGTGTTTTGTGGGTGTTTCCCCCCCCCCCCCCCCCAAATATTAGCATCTAGTGTGGTATGCTTAGCAGTTCAAAGACTCTGACCACAATATTCATGTGCCTGGAGAATTCCATTGCTTCATGGTGAAAGAGCAGGAAGGATTCAGGTCTGCTACAAATATGTCTCTACATAGTAACATTATTTATAAAGAGGACAGCTCTTCAGTCAGATCTTCCTAAGGTTCAGTGCATGTCCTAATGTGTAACATTTCTAGAGTATCACCATACATATTTTTTTTACTCTGTCACTTCTTTATCATACTTTGAAGTCAGAGAGGCTCAGTGCCTAAAATCTCTCTCTTTTTTTTTTTAATCTTTTTTGTTAGCACGTTTCATACTTTTTTTTTGCAGCAGCAATTTGCAATGAAGATGCCTGACTACTCAGCTATTTCCACACTGCAGACAATTACATTTTTTGCACTATAAAAGGTATGACCTATTTTAAAAATCTGCTCCGACTGTTTTCAATTTGCTTGCATACCTTATTATCCTTGAATATTTATACCAATGTGCAGCTATTAATGAACTGATACAGTAACAATATATAAAACCTCATCACTGACAGTTGAACTGAACAGATAAGAGACAGGGTTTAAATTTTCCTTTAAAATAATTCTACTGTCATTCTTTTGGTCCATAATGAAGTTCTCACCATATGTTCAGTCAGATTCTTAGGGAAACAGACTTTGTAAATGGAATGAGTAGAAATATAGGTATGTGTACAACAAACGCCAACCTGCCATCTCCCCTTTGTCATTTACTACATGGCATAAATAAAGCCAACAGCTATCAATCAAGAAAATGAGTCAAAGTTCACTGAAATCAACAGAAATCGTGGATCTGACTGTGAATGTGGTTGAATTTATGTAAGGAAAAATTCTATCCGTACACACATGGGTGCAAGTAGGTAAAGTAATGCTGGTATGATTATACTAGGTGGAAAAAAATATCTATGGTCAGACTGAAATTTACTGGCTTGTGAGCATGCTTTTCCAAAGTCTTAATATTTTGAGCAGAGTATCTGTAAAATTTTAAAAATAATAGGACAAAGAAATTCCACCACATGGATGGCAAACTGCTTTGTCCTGCACAAAATACATACATACAAGAGACAGGAATACTTCAGGCATAATTCTCATCTAGACATAATCCAGTAATTAAGTTTCAATTTTTTTTCCCAGATATTTTTTCTTTGATTAGCCAAAAAGTTGAATATAATTTTAATAGAAAACAAGCAGCTTATTCTCTGATGGCTCCATCATATTTGTAAGAACAGAGTAAAGCTAAGCAGTAAATTATTATGTTTCTTTTTCAATCAAGATTTCTCATAACTCAATTATGCCAAAATATTTCAGTAGTAATCTAGTTAACTTGTATGGTGTTCTAGGTTTTTTAATGACTGATAACAGATGCCAAAAAGGACACAGCTAAGAGTTCTGTGAGAAGTTAGAACTCTCTTGACTTTGTGCCTTTAAAATGGTGTTTAACAATGTCTCTGCAATTCAGTTTGTGCAAGTTCATTTTATGCTTTGATCCAAGTTTCGTTTTATTTAATTGTTCATTTATTTCCCTTGTCATTTTTACTGTATTTTTCAAGCCAGCTGTCTCATTAAGATAGTTTTTGGCCACCAACTTGCTGAAGCCCCTTATGAGAATGCAATGTTTCTCAAATATTATATAATTTTATACACTGTAACTAGAAGATTAGCATAATTTCATCTTTCCCATATTGGCACAGTCTAGTCTAAATCATATAGCTCCATGTTTTCTATACCCTTAACAAGTTGGAAGGATCTTCCACCTTACAACCCAGGAATAATTCCTAGATTCAGAATCTCACGTCTTATGAGTTGAGCTCTCCTCCATCTCATACAAGAAATAAACCTTTACTAATCAAATGTTTGGATGAGTGACTCTTCCCTGACATACCCTGAAGGCATTTCACTATGACTCTTGCTATCGCTGACTTCATTGGAGCTATGGCATCATAGTATGTGCAAGATGCTATTTATGAATTACATCTCCCTTTTTATTTTTTAAGGCCTTCTCCCTTCCATGATCTGCTGGTGCTGTGGGGCAGCAGACTCTTTTCCTCATGCCTGAGAGAATATGAAGTTAAGGACATGATGCTTGTCTTTGTGGTCATTACAGCATCCACTCTATAACCTAGGCAGCACGCTGGTCTCCAAAGCTTTTGTGTTATCATCAGAATCCTGAGGTGCCCAGGTGAACGCTGCAATTAGTGTTGACATCAACACAATGTGATGCACAGAATACCTTGACCAGAAAAAAAAAAATAAAAAAAAATTCCAAAATAACAGTTAAGGATATATTTGCCTTATCCTTGTTTATGCTGAGAGAATTAGAGAGATTATTATATCTTTTTCAAAGGACATGGCATACAAAATTGTAGTTTTAGACATGAAAAGATTGATGACAAAGGCTTCCAAGAAAAGTTTTTTTTGCTCAGTGATGCTTTTTTTCCTGGCACAGAGGTATAAAAAGAATCACTCTTAATTAAAATATGGTCTTCTCTAAACTGCCAAAATTAAATTCGACATTGTTTTGTTTTGAAAACAATGAGAAATAATACTGGTTTTATTGAGAATATCCTCCTGGGAATATCTGGTGGCTATTAGCTGAAATTAAGAAAATTCACACTAGTTTCACGACTTTTCACAAACCCACTAACATTATTGAATTAATCAGACAGTTGACTGAGACCTTCCTAACAAGCACAATTCTAGTATTTTGCTATTCTGCTTGTCAAATCAACATGCATGTTCAAAAGTATTTCAAAGAATCAGCATTTTGAGATGAAAAAACTGTTCTCTTGGAAAATCTCCAACCAGTGCTACTTATAAATGTTTTAAGAGCAGAACATGATTTCCCTGTACAGCTGTCAGAAGCAAGTTTTTACTATAATGGTTCAATAAGCAATTGTCTTTTTCCCAGAGCCCAGCTGACAAAAAAAAGTGGATTTGAGTTCATTTTGTGTGAGAAACCATACCACACATTTGATTGACATTTTTTAAATACTGATCAAACGTTACCCTAAACTAGCATATTATATTGAAATTTCACATTCATAAAAATGAGCTGAAGTTACAGAGTTCCTCTCTGAAAATCATCACTCTCCCTGAAGCTGAGCATGTTTGGTTAGGTCAGTTGGATACTCCAGATCATATCCATAATAAGCACAAACTAAGATGCACAGTGTACTAGACCTTTTATTTTAAAAATACCTTTCTTATCTTAGAATACCAGCTGAATACTCTAAACTTTAGAGAAATTTGGGAAAGCTCTGGAGAAAAAGAACCTCTGTGCACTCACCTGAAATGACAAGTATCATTGCAGCATAACTATAAGATCTCACAGTTGGAAGCAATTTTAGTTTTACAGTTATGAAACAATTCTATGCAAATACTTCACCCAAGATAGCAGGTTATAGCCAAGAAACTACTTAACATCATATCAAGTAACTATCTGTCTGAATTGCCACTAACAGGAATTACAATTCAGTACTTATTTATGCCTTTTACTATCAAAGTCTTTATTAACTTATTCAAAAACTTAAAAAGTCTATTCTCTTCACCATTTTCATGATACTTATTTACTGTTCAGTAGCTCTCAATACAAACATTTACACCACAAAGATACAAACAGAAATTCAGATCAAAATGATTTACATTTGGGAAATTAAGTATTACTGCAACACCGCACAGCTTTTATAAGTTTTAGACTTACTAAAACTATTACTGCAACATACATCAGGGATTTGGTTTTGCATCTTTTTGGAGAAATGGGATGTCCAGCATTTCAGCTGCTTAAGTGACACTTAAAAGACTCCAAAACTTCAGAAAATGTGAAAACCTGACTACTAGAGGTCATTGGAAGCGTAACGCAGAAAAACCTGGTTCCAGCATCAGTCCACATCACAGGCCTGAGCTGGTGCTAATAAGTGGTTGTCAGCAGGGCCTAACAGGGCTATGAAAACACCTCTGTACCATGCTCTAAAGCACTTTAGATCCCATGAGAGTTTATTAATTCAGCTAGATTGCTTGTTCAGACCAAGCTAGCTGCATGCAATCTGTAGCCATCATGCTGCCTTATAACCCAGACTGCTGGTAAGGACATTGTGGAGAAATTCAAAGTGCTCCTGCACTAGGTATGGGTAGGCATTTTGGCTCCAGTTCAGCACCAGCATTTGAAGTGCATCTGAAAAGGAAATAAGTTAAGGACTGTATGACAGAGCAGTACTATAGCGTGAAGGGAAAGTAAAAGAGGAGGAAGAATGAAGGGGAAATAGAAATGAAATGGTTAGTGCTCCTAGCCTAGAGATGATATGGGAGCTGTTGTAAGATCACAGGGCTCCATCCTGTCAGTATGAATCGTTTACTCAGATCCATATGTTACAGCAAATAAAAATAGAGCTGAATTACAGAATACTCATTCCATTTGGAGGGTCTGAATAGTGTTCAAGACGCTCAAACTTTGCTTTTCTGGTTTATGAGATCACCAAATCCCTTTACTGGCATTATAGACTCATAGCTCACAGCTGTCTGCTATTTATTCTGTATATAATCTCCCTATTTTCAGGAAGTTATAAAGTGTGCATGAAAGCTTCCCTAAGGGACGAAACTCAGTATAAAAAAAACCTCAAGCCTCGAGTGATTTATTTCATGAAATGATTTTATAAAATAAGAAAACCACTGCTGCTAGTCTTGGTCTTGTTTAAACTGTAACAGAGCCAAAGCATGAATAGTTAATAGCAGTTCTCTAAACATTTGGGCTCCTGGAAATTGAACCAAAGTAAACACACACACACACTTATATATGGTCATCCCAAAAGGATCTAAAAGTCCTTTAAGAAATTAATGGTTCAAGTTTCTCAGTCAGAAATATATCCTTAATGCAAACACATGCTTACAACATTTTAGGAATCACGAGATGAATAAGAGCATTATTTCTAATGGGAATCTGTTTAGTCTGTATTAATAAATATATAAACTAATTGCTTTTCTTTTTAAAAATGTTCTTCACAACTCACAAAATGCAAAGCAGACCATAACTTGTTTGCTCTATATTTTCCTTGCTTTAGCAATTTCTTCACAGAAGGTAATGGAATAGGTAAATTCAGAATTACTACTCCACACACATCATTATGAATCAGGGCCTTCTTAACCATGTGTAACCAGCATGCACGCAAAGAGGACTTTCTTCACTTGCATAGATCAATCACTGAGGTACCATGAGCCTGACATTATACGTACCACACATGGACAATTACCCCTCTGAGTAGGCCCATACCTTAGGAGTGCACTGAATCATAGGGGTTCATGGGAAGAATAACTGCAACTTTCTTATAAACTTAACCAAACAACAGGGCTTCTAGAAATAACAGCAGGTAAGAACCATCCTGATTCATCTGTAAATCAACTTTCCCCTCCTTTGTGCTTGAATCCAAAACAACAAACTAGCTTAACTGTTAAGTATATTGAGAAGAAAATGAGAAGAGCAAGACATTTAGTCCTCAAAGGCAAGAGATAAAAGCCTGTAAATTATAAACCTAAAGGGACAGATAAAATCTGATTCTACACAGACCTAGTTTATTTCAGCAGCCTTGCCTTCTTTAATGGGAATTCTCCTTGTGTAAATAAGATTGCTTGCATTACGCTGACTTTTCAAAGGAGCCTAAATAACGCAGGGATACAAAACCTACTGGGTAAGATTCACATTAATGTTCCTTTCTACTGCAAGGACAGTTTGTAGTCTTTTAGTGTAAATAAGAATGAAATCCTTAATCTTTCAGTGGGAGAAAGAGTAACTCAGGTTCCTTTGAAAATCCAAACCAGAATTCTCAAGAGGAAAACACAGCATAAATAATAACACGTTTCTTTATCAGAGCTCTTTCATCCATCAAACACTTTGAATCCTATACCATGCAAAAGTACCGAATAAGGGTGTGTGACACTTTAGGATTAGAATAATGCTGGCACATTTTGTATAGACAACCAGAAATCGTATTAATGTCAACTTTTTAACAAAAATGTATGTTTCATACTTAAATGTACTCAATTCATACAGTTATTACAGATCTCTACTATGCACCTAAATAATTACACATGTTGAATTGCAGCTTGAGGCTTATACTTGCAGTAAACTCAAAGGTGCATGTATTCCACACTTTTTAAATTCATTTTAAAGTATAGATTGATAGAGTGGCTGACCTGATAAGAAACATTTTAGATGGTGAAATATAAAGGAGTTTTAAAGTATGCTTAATTTTTTTTTAAACAAAATAGCTCTGAAAATCCATTAACTTCCTTTTTCTTCATACAGTATAATAATTATAGCTATGACTCATACGAATCAACCTTTCATATATCTTGTCATAAAATAAAGGTCAAGTCACAGAAAATCTTAAAATAATTTCTTAAAGAATATAAATCGATAATATTGTAACTTTCATTAGTTTCAGCTTTTGAAACACTTAGAACTTATTATTAAAGTTAATTTCTGATGACTGCTTTTGAAACTACAACCTTAAACTAGCTATCCCATGTGGTTAATGGTATACACAAAAAATCTTTATGACACGCACTAAAATGTTTATGGCACTATGGCACTGCTGTAATTTCATCAGTGGTTATCAATCAACAGTGTAAGAAAAGGTCTGCAGTTTTACACACCATCCTTTTATAATGCTGGCACCAACTTCCTATTTAGAATTACTCCGATCTTATTTAAAATGAAAGAGAATACAGAAAGAAGTGTCATACAATTCAGCTTTAATAATCTGTTCATCATCAATTAGCATTGAGAATAAATTACTCACTTAACCAAGAAATTATAGACAACCATTCAAAACTGCACAGACTCTGGCACTAGAAAATTTTATCATACAATTATATAGAAATATTGTATTTAATTAGCATCAATTTAGATGGTTGTAGCCACAGTTCAAATGAAAAAAGGCAAAGGGATATTGATAAGTCCATCTGCTCTCACAGTTTAAGTCTGCCAGAGTTTGCTTCCTATTTATGTTCAAAAGGTAAAAACCACACTGAACTAAAACAGCTCTTTGATTGTCAGGTTAAGTGAATAGAAGAGAATGAGTGGCATAGTGTAAGTGGAGGTCTTAGGTGAACTAGTAAAATAAAACTAAATAATTTTGTCTAAAAATTAATCAATGCATGAAGTTTGACACAAAGGTCATTTTAGAGGCAATAAATGTGTCGCTGCCATCTCTATAGTCCCTTCATATTACTGTGACAAAAGGATTTTATTACCTTTCTTTTAGGGAGTATAATTTGAATAAGAATGCCTGCAACCAAATTAACCCTTACTTATCTTCTATAATTTCCTTGTAGATTTTTAACACACATATAAAGATATATCAAAGTGTCAAGCAAAATTTGTTATTCGGGTACTTGAAAGCATAATTCAAGTAAACTGATTGTATTTTCGAAAGTGTCTCATTAAAAGCCATTTAGCAAAAGAGAGGCACAGAGATAGCAAATCCAGAGGCAGATGAATGGCATAATTTCCCTTCCTTCATTGCCGAAGGACTCACTTGTTCAGTTTAGATGATCTGAACTACGCCTTATCAAGGTTAGACTCGATCTTAAGGGTCTTTTCCAATCTGAGGATTCTACGATTCTAAGGCTTCAACTCTGAAACTGCACAGTTAAATTTGGAGGGTTGAAAGGGATGGGGGTGTTGACACTGATATCTGGATAGAGAATCATATACACGTTTTAAATATTCTTGACAGGATAGTTTCCTGCAGCTCACAGATATCATCATCCATAAAGTCCTGGAAGAGGGTAAGGAGCTCAAAATCATAGAGCCTTTTTGAAGAGGAAGAGACAAAACCGATGTCCCAGGAGAATGCTGACTGGAGGATTACATTTGTGCTTCTTACACAAAGAGATGGACTACATAACAAAGTTCCAGGTTTTGTACCCATTGGATACACAGTGCAGTCAGAATTCACTCAGTTATGTGATATATCTGGCTTTATTATAACAACTCCTAAAACTGTTGGTGCAAGCCAGTGATGTGTTAAAACAAGCATGTAAAAATACTGCATGCTACATGTTCAGAGCCTGTGAGAATTCACCATAAGCAGACCCTATCCTGCCCTACACCAGAAGAGCACAACGACAACCAGTTACCTCACTGGAGCATGATCATCAAAGATCTACTCCGTTTTACAAATCAACTGTAAATGTCATCTCTACCTTTTTTATTTCATTTTACAAGTTAGTTCAGAGAATGACAGTTTAAAGACTATGAAAACTAAACCTATACGTATTTTCTATTTCAGAATAATTACTAATGAATCTTATAACCTCTGCTGTTGTAGCAATATAGAAAGTGAAAGAAATGAAAACATTATTAATGTGATGATTATTATTGCACAAGCATGCTTTAGTAAGTCTAATACTGGAGGGCACATTAATTCTTTTTATGGTGAAAAGTAGTGCAAGCAACATTTATGAGAAGGATCTAAGTTTTAGTAATTTGCAGCACTGCAACTCTTCCTTTTTTTCATAAATCTGCTCAGTGTAATTCAAGAGGTTTCACAGTGTCCTTTCAGAAACATCATTGCTTCTGGTTTAAATCATTCAGAGGTTAGCAGTCAGAAGAAATACATGGCAACAAAGAAGATTTATCTCATGGGAGTCAGACTCTGAAACTGGAATCTTCAGCACACATTTCTCTCTGAAATTTCTTGTTAAGCAATTACATAAGCAATGCCATTGTTGTTGTCTCATTAACAATTTATTCTTGAATTCCCAGAATTAAAGATTCATTTGTCAAGATACTGCACAGTCAGAAGGATTAAAGGTTCCTTGGTCAGCAAGAAGTTTAAAAAAGACTGTTCTACTCAGGGATATAAACAATATACCTATTTTCAGCGCCTTAGTCTTTCAGAAGTAGGTCTCATTCTTCAGGGTAGCTTAAGCATCAAGTTGAGACTTGCTTTCAAATCAGAAGCAGTATATAATCTATTTTCTGAGGAGACACTAGGTATTTGGGGTTCGATTCAATAGTGCAGTTGCTAAAAAGATAAAAATGGCATGCAGTGGGATCTTCTGCCTGATTTGATTTCATACTTTCATAGAATCATAGAATCATTTGGGTTGGAAAAGACCCAGAAGATCATCGAGTCCAACCATAAACCGCACACTGCCAAGTCCACCACTAAACCATGTCCTTAAGCACCATGTCTGCAAGTCTTTTAAATACCTCCAGGGATAGTGACTCAACCACTTCCCTGGGCAGCTTGTTCCAATGCTTGACAACCCTTTCAGTGAAGAAGTTTTTCCTAATATCCAATCTAAACCTCCCCTGGCACAAACCTTTGGACTGAAAGAGCTTGTGATGTCTTAAAAGACAGAGTTAAATGTTTGAAAAGTCAATGCAAATGAATACAATGTTATCTTTGATAATACCAGACATCTTCAATAAAAGCAAGCTTTGAATTTAAATGGGGGCCAGGATTTCACCTCTGACTGCAAGGTGCATTTCAATTCGCTCTATTGTATCCCACTCTGATGCTCTGTCACCAGAAATTACAATATTGTCAGCTTTTCAGCCAAAAATATGAATCAATTCTGCAATCCTATTTTCCTACACTGTTTTTCAGTACTATAGTATTTAACAAACTTTGTTCATTAGTACAAATATTGAATATTTCTAGCCCTTCCATACCAACGTTTAAGAGCATATATATGCAGAAAATCTTCAAGGAATTAAGGAATCAGCAACACATGGGCAATAAACGTTCAGAAGAAAGTCTCTCTTTGTCAGTTCTTCTCTAGGAAGACAAAATCAGCCAAGGTGATAGACTGAGACAGCTTACACAGTAAGTAAGGTTGACTTTTGAGTTTTGTGCACTTCTAACCAATGAAAATATAAAAATGTTACAAGTCAGTCATAGGAAATATATTTATATATATGTTTGACAAATTATTAGAGATAGTGGCTGTTAAAAGAAAAGGGAAAAAGTATTTCCTTTAAAGTAGTGTGTTGGTTTTGCGTGGCAAGGTTTTGGTAGCGGGGGGGCTACAGGGGTGGCTTCTGTGAGAAGCTGCTAGAAGCTTCCCCTGTGTCTGATAGAGCCAATGCCAGCCGGCTCCAAGACGGACCCGCCGCTGGCCAAGGCCAAGCCAATCAGCGCCTCTGTGATAACATATTTAAGAAAGACAAAAACAGTTAGAGAGCGCTTTTGCAGCCAGAGAGAGGAGGGAGAAGATGTAAGAACATCTGCAGACACCAAGGTCAGTGAAGAAGGAGGGGGAGGAGGTGCTCCAGGCGCCGGAGCAGAGATCCCCCTGCAGCCCGTGGTGAAGACCATGGTGAAGCAGGCTGTCCCCCTGCAGCCCATGGAGGGAGGATGAGGGGGTGTAGAGATTCCCCCTGCAGCCCGTGGAGGACCCCATGCCGGAGCAGGTGGAGACACCTGAAGGAGGCTGTGGCCCCGTGGGAAGCCCGCGCTGGAGCAAGCTCCTGGCAGGACCTGTGGATCCGTGGAGAGAGGAGCCCACGCCAGAGCAGGTTTGCTGGCAGGACTTGTGACCCCGTGGGGGACCCACGCTGGAGCAGTTTGCTCCTGAAGGTCTGCACCCCGTGGAGGAGACTCATGTTGGAGAAGGCCGTGAAGGACTGTCTCCCGTGAGAGGGACCCCACGCTGGAGCAGGGGAATGATGAGAGGAGTCCTCCCCCTGAGGATGAAGAAGCGGCAGAAACACCGTGTGATGAACTGACCGTAACCCCCACTCCCCGTCCCCCTGTGCCGCTGGGGGGGGCGGAGGTTGAAGCCGGGAGTGAAGTTGAGCCTGGGAAGATGGGAGGGGTGGGGGGAGGTGTTTTTAAGGTTTAGTTTTATTTCTCATTCCTCTACTCTGTTTTGCTTAGTAATAAATAAGATGAATTCCCTCTCTAAGTTCGGTCTGTTTTGCTCGTGATGATAATTAGAGAATGATCTCTCCCTGTCCTTATCTCGACCCGTACGTTTTTTTTTCATTGTACCTTTTCTCCCCTGTCTAATGAAAGAGGGGAGTGATAGAGTGGCTCTGGTGGGCACCTGGCCCTCAGCCAGTAGGAATGAAAATAAATATATAGTTATAGGCCAATACTTAGGTATTGGGAAAATTCAGTGTGCCAATAGTTGATTTCATAAACATTTCTCAAAAAATATTTTCTAAATTAAGTCATTTTGCTTCAATTTGTGATTTTTTTTATACATTTTATTGTTATTTTGAACATATATACATATTACAAAATTTATTTGAAATGCAAGGGTATTGAATCTTCATTTACAAAGTAATAGAACTATGTAAAATAACAACACTTCTGTCTAGCAAGATTTTTGGAACATTTCAGTTTCAGTAAATCTAGAAGAGACAGCCGCTCTCTAGAATAAGACATATTGATGAGATAGATTTCCTTTTTGGTAATAGACTGTTTTTAAGTCTCAGTGGGATATCAAGACCTGTGTGGCAAAGCATGACATGAACAATCTTAAAAATGTATGAAAAATTTCAAAACTGTGAAAACACATAACTAAACCCACTTGTCTCATGCGTCCATGTTTTAAAAAAAGGATTTTTGTCTATTTACAGTGTCTACTATTGTAAGAACAGAGGGTAATTTCCATGTCTGAAAGTTGATTGAAAAATTACAACTATACATACATGTGGGTAATATAGAACAAATAGCCAATGTAAAAACCCCTAACAACTGAAACCAAATTTATTCTCATGGTTTCACGTTTTCTCCTAATATTTTAATTTTCTTTCTTTAAAAGGTAACCAATTTACATTACATGCCAGCTGAAAGAGCTGAGGTTACTTAGCCTAGAGAAGGCAAAGCTCAGCTGTAAAAAAAATAAATCTTAACATGCAAAAATATCCAATAGGAGGGTGGAATGGAGCCAGACAATTCTTTGTGATGCCCAGTGACAGGACAACAGGCAGTAGACACAAACTGAAATACAGGAAATTCTACCTAAACATGAAGAAAACCTTTACTGAGAGGGTGGTCAAACCCTGGATTAGGTTTCCCAGAAAAGTTGTGGAGTCTCCATCTTTGAAGATATTCAAAATCCAACTGAACACAGCCCTGAACAACATGCTGACCCTGCTTTGAGCACAGGGTGGCTGGACTAGACAATCTCCAAATCTCCCTTCCAACCTGAACTATTCTGTGATTTTTACTTCAACTGCATTTTCACCTTCAATGAAACAGAAGTATTCTTCACCTACCGTAGAATATATATGAGAAGAAACAGACTCACCCACATCTCCCCAATACACTGACTAGGTGGGGGAAACCTGTACGCCAATAGCAGCTCCAGAAAACTATTGTAGACAAAAACCAGCAAAAGGCTGTTTGCATCTAAATAGAGATGCGAATGAATGCTCTACTGAAATGGTTTTCTGAGAACAAAGTTCCTTAAAACTAATATTTTATGAGTATAATCTGAGTATTCTATGTTCTTATATTCACGAGCAGTTTAACACAAATAATAAAGAACAATACAAAATTTATACTGTTGTCACTGATTCTAGACTGCTGTCATCCATGAATTCTCCAGAAATATCTTCCTCACAATGCAGTATGGATACAGATCATCTTTTGCAAGCTATGATATCAAGCGAGAGCAATTAGATGTTTCTACAATTATATTGAAAACGAGTTCCATTCTGCGAGATGCTTCTATTCACTCCAATGATATTCTTTTGCTAGAAAATTTGTGAATTTGTTTTTGTCCCATTTTGTAATTTGAGAGAAGAACGGACATTTCCTATTCTATTTCTTTAGTTTATAAATGTAAATGGAAATAAACCACAAATAGAAAGTTAAACAATTATGTTTGAGGATTTGGACTCTTTTCTTCTACAGTGAAGTGTGGTCTTTAATGGTGAAGGCCCATTGTGCCTCTGCAGCTTTCTACATTTTTTTTCACAGTAAGATTCATCAAAAAAGAAATAAGCAGCTGAACTTTCTAATGTCAAGCAGATAGAGCTGTAGCTGCATGCAAAAATGTGGGCACACATTTGGAGTGTAAATTGATTATATAAAGAGAATGTTATTTAAATGTTTGGCATTTCTTTTCTTGTTCTGTCCTTTCACTTGTGTGAAATATTGGTGGGACATTATGTTCCATGAAAACAAAAATACATAGCAAGTGTTCTCAGAAAAACAGGACTTAAAATACATGCCAATGTAATTATCTCCCCTTCCAACTACCATGTGCAATGTAAAGAGCTTTTAGTGAAGGTAGGAATCAGTTCTACTAGCTTGCCTGTCTTGGATAACTTGCATACCTATGTGGATTCTTTATATAAAAAACTGAATCCCATGCTGTGCTGCAGCCTCAGGCTCTCTGTAACATGATCTTTTATTAAAGTTGTATGTAATACAGATCTAGAATTATCACTTTTATTTCGTTAAATCCTCCATTTTCAGCTTGTCTAGCTATTGGCAAGGGCTTTTTGGTGGCTTTCTTTTTTTCATTTCCAGATAAGATTATACCTGAAAATAGAATCTGAAAGTTTTTAAACAAATTTTCATTCTCTAGTGCCTAAAGACATTTGTTTTTTCCTGATACTATAGGCTCTGACCTCTGATTTGTTAAAGACCTATGTACTTGAAAGAATTGGTCAAAGAAATACATAAGATAAAAAAATCCCTGCTATTGCATTTATGTCTGTTTATTTACAATGTGTTCACTCTTCTTTCAATGTTGGTAATATTAATACTAAAACAAACTAGCAAATGAAATAGTAATTAACAGCTGAGATGTTTCCGGTACTGCATTGTACATCCTAATTATTTTAAATATTAATAGAATTTAAGAAAATAGTACATAAAATACATATAGAGGATTAGATTGCAAAGCAGAAATATAAAGCACTGAGGCGCACATCTGCTGAACCAGACAAAACCCAGCAGAACTCAAGGATTACAGGAGACATGACAGCGCAATCACTACCATATCTTCTTACACTCAAAGAGCAAAAGGCAGCAATCCAGATTATTTGCCAAGAGGTGGCAAATGTTCTGATGCATGGAGTACATCTCATAAACCACAGAAACTCCAAATCCACCAGAATCAATCAACAGCTTGTTCTGTTTGCATATAAAACTGAATATACAAACATCAAGGAATATTTCTCAGAAGAATCAGAATAGCGGCAGTAACATGCATCTCTTACACAGTACCTTTAATCAGCAGTTCTCAAACCACTTCAAAGGATACAAAGATCAGAATCACAATTTTATTACTGGTAAAGCTCAGTCAGAGAGAAGCAGTGATTTTCATAAGACTGTTGAGCAATCTGGGGCACAAATGGGAACAAAACTCAGATCTTACTCGTCCTGGTACACTGCTTCCCTTCTCATAGGTGAAGCTATTCTTTAAAACCAGCATGCTACAAAGAACACAAAGTGTGTATTTATTGAAATAAACAAACAGTCCATTTTTACTCATGTATGATGTATCCCATTGTAATGTTTCAACCAAAATACTATCAAGGAGCTTAAATACTAAGAAAGTACAAGTAAGCTAAGAAAAAACACAGTGGTATATTAAAGGTAAATACTTAGGCAGTTCTATCAAGGTCAGGAGAACTATTAGGTCTGTGACTTCAACAATTTCCTAAACTTACTCTACAACTTCCTTTAAAGCCTCTAGATTATTCACATATGGATAAATTATATTATTGCAAATGTGTATCAAATATTAAATACATTAATATGAAGGTTTCACCTCAAATTACCTGTCTCCATCACATCTAGATTCATAGCATTTCAAGTACCCCAATGAATAATGCAAAACAATAGCCAGCATAATCCATAGGGGTGTCCTCTTGCAAGGTTTGCTAAATGCTGACTCACCTCAGGCACTCAAACTTTCACTGTCTTTAGATGCTGATATTTCTGTCAGACAATATGTGTAAATCGCTTGCTGGAGTTCTAAGGTGAAACTGCTTAGCACTAGGGATTTATAAAGAAAGCCTCAAAACCACTTGAAATACATCTGATTTCAGATCTCATTTTAGAACCCAAATCAGAAGTGAAGTTCTTGAACCCTCTGCTGAACACCAGCTTTGTGTAAAACTTTTTCCCCCTATCTCAAGGTACAAGGGAAAGTTTAATTGGAAGTTAATTCTGCAATGTCATTAAATCCAGAATCTAAACCTATGCATTGTACAAATCTAGAAGTATTGTTAAAAGAGAAATATTGAAAGCATTTTAACACCAATATTCAAAACATATTTAGGCTTTATTATTTCTTATTCAAAAGGGGTGCATCAAAATCATTAAAGTTACCCGAGCAATGCATGTTACCTTATATACATATATATGCCTGAAATTATATGCCTACATACGTGAATGCACATGCACACATAGATTATGGGTTGTTAGGACTTTCATATCAGAAATATCAGGAAAGTTTCAACTCTTTAGTTTATGTAAAACAGAATTAGAAGGCAGTTGTAAGCATACATAAAACAAGTTACACAAGGTGTAACTACTGTGTTTTTTCTAATCTTATTTTTCTTACTTTTTCTTCTTGTATCAGTATTTTTCTAATCATATGTGATACCAATATTCTCAGTTATATAGGCATTATGTTTTTCTAAACCATTGTAATTTCACAGAAACAAATTTTAGATTTGGTTCAAAATAGATTAATTTTACATTTTATAAAGTATTTTTAAGAGAGTTCAAGTTTTGCAATATTATTTTACTATAGTATATAAACAAGATTAAAAAAATACTCACACTCATACTGATGCACTCATACCTCAGACTGTCTACACAGGGATTTAATAGAAAAGTCCTTATAGGTAATTATAGATTAATAAATCTTTTGAGGTTACACGCTATGGTGTCACTTGTTTTATCAGACTCAATATGACAATTTTTGTTGAGCGAAGTAGAGCTTTACCAAATAAAAGTGACCCCAAAATCTACCCCAAACTGCAAAATCCCTAAAATTAGCTAGCTTTGCAAACAATGTTTGAATTAGTTAGATTGAGCTGAAGAGATTTCAGCAAAACTCTGTAAATCTCCAAAGAATTAAATGAGGAAGAGAAAACCTCAGATTTTTTTCTAATCTAGCAGAGTTCACAATCAAAACTGAGGTTGCAAGACAGACCTTGGTTGATCTCATCTGAGATGGCCATCATGACTGAAAATACCTTATTTCTACCTCCTCCTCTTCAAGTAATGCAATATTGATGAACTTGGTACCAAGAGATGTGGATGGTGTAAGTGATAACATTAAAAGAACCCAGTTAGTAATATGTGACTCTGGAGTCAGAGCTACTAACCGAATCAATCAACGAATCAATGCAGCCAGCAAGCACTGCAGCAAGTTGAGTTGGTTCTCTAATTCCCTGATCTTTTTAGTTGGCAGTGGCTTCTCCCTCTTGCTTTCAATGTTTGAGTTTTATTTTTTTATTTACAAATTAACACCTCTCATCTAAGTGAGAAGGAAAAAAATACACATGATGCTATAAAAAAAAAAATCACAAATGACAGTAGCTCCACAGATGGGATTAGAGCTGTTGTTACGTGTTGTCTTGAAAAGAAAGCAACATAAGTGAGAGGGTTAGGTGGCACAGCAGTAGGGCTGCCACTGGCTTTGCAACTAATTAAGAGCTGTGAATTGAGGTGATTCTGCAAACACAGACTGAATACAGGCAAGGATGTGAGTGATTGTTCTGAGGAAGAAAAAAAAAAAAAGTACTTGAAAGCAACTCAGGTAGTTTGTGAAAGCTCAGTTCAAGCTGAGAGGCCAGAGGAAAAGCAAGTATATATTAACTACTTATTATAGTCTGAGGGAGATTTCAGAGTGAATTAGGCTGGAGACATCTGTCCTCTTCTGGCTACAGATACGCTGCTGAAGGGATTATTGTCCCCAGCTACTTGTTACAGTCTCCCTGCTGGAATTTACTGCATCCACATTACTGGCAGATGAACTCCTTGCTTAATCACTCCTTGACACACTGTTTTAATCAACTCACCCCAATAAGACTGATATGAATTAGTGAGCGACCACAAAAGCAGTGCAGAGTGCCTATTTAAGACACCACTGTCCTCAGGTAGGAGTGCAATGATGAGCAAAGCAGGGTTCGAATCTATTTAGCCACCTCAACTCCAGCCAAAGGGGGACACGCAAAACTACCGAAACCTGTAATTAAGTTGAGCAAATGACTTGTGTGAATCACAGAAATTTAAAAGGAAAGAAGCCACTCTGAGTTCTCACTGTGAGACAGTTCAAACTGTGGATGAAACAATATCTGGAGCAGTTTAAGTAGGACATTAAACTGAAGATTCGGGGAGGGGGTTGTGGTGGGTTGACCCTGGCTGGGGGCCAGGTGCCCACCAGAGCCGCGCTATCACTCCCCTCCTTCTCTAGACAGTGGAGAAAAGGTGCAACGAAAAGCTTGTGGGTCAAGATAAGGACAGGGAGAGATCACTCACCAATTATCATCACGGGCAAACCAGACCGAACTTAGAGAGGGAATTCATCTTATTTATTACTAAGCAAAACAGAGTGGAGGAATGAGAAATAAAATCAAATCTTAAAACACCTCCCCCCACCCCTCCCATCTTCCCAGGCTCAACTTCACTCCCGGCTTCAACCTCCGCCCCCCCCAGCGGCACAGGGGGACAGGGAGTGGGGGTTACGGTCAGTTCATCACACGGTGTTTCTGCCGCTTCTTCATCCTCAGGGGGAGGACTCCTCTCATCATTCCCCTGCTCCAACATGGAGTCCCTCTCACAGGAGACAGTCCTCCATGAACTTCTCCAATGTGAGTCCTTACCATGGGCTACAGTCCTTCACAAACTGCTCCAACGTGAGTCTCTCCCACGGGGTGCAGACCTTCGGGAGCAAACTGCTCCAGCGTGGGTCCCCCACGGGGTCACAAGTCCTGTCAGCAAACCTGCTCTGGCGTGGGCTCCTCTCTCCACGGATCCACAGGCCCTGCCAGGAGCTTGCTCCAGCGCGGGCTTCCCACGGGGTCACAGCCTCCTTCAGGAGTCTCCACCTGCTCCGGCATGGGGTCCTCCACAGGCTACAGGGGGAATCTCTACACCCCCTCATCCTCCCTCCATGGGCTGCAGGGGGACAGCCTGCTTCACCATGGTCTTCACCACGGGCTGCAGGGAGATCTCTGCTCTGGTGCCTGCAGCACCTCCTCCCCCTCCTTCTTCACTGACCTTGGTGTCTGCAGAGTTTCTGACATCTTCTCACTCCTCTCTCCGGCTGCAAATGCTCTCCCAAACTGTTTTTTCCTTCTTAAATATGTTATCACAGAGGCACCGATTGGCTTGGCCTTGGCCAGCGGCGGGTCCGTCTTGGAGCCGGCTGGCATTGGCTCTGTCAGACACAGGGGAAGCTTCTAGCAGCTTCTCACAGAAGCCACCCCTGTAGCCCCCCAGCTACCAAAACCTTGCCACGCAAAACTAACACAGGGGGATAAGATACCACTGAAATAGGATGCTGACATTTATAATGGTTACTCTAACCACTTCTGGCAAATAGGTAAATATTGCTGCAAATACATAGTATTCAGATACTATTAGTTTATCACTTACACTAAAGATACTAAATCTGTTAAAAATATAATTTCTTTTCAACTTATATTTAAGAAGTTATACTAATTTCAGAACAATCATATTCCACTTATCCTTATTTTAAAAAGCATAACAAAAAATCCTTAAATTCCAGGAGATAACGGAAAGGTATTGTATTTTTTTCCTGAATACAGTGAAATGAAAACAAAATAGTTTTACTAGCAATAGGGTAATTTTTAATTAAATCTTTCATAGTACTGAGCAGTTGACCCTATATTCCCTTTATTTTATTCCAGCCTTTTGAGAATTGAAGATCGTAACTTAATTTTTGCGTGTGTAAATTTCAGTACCTTTTTATTTCTTGTGCTCTATATTTGTTTTCATAGTGAATTACATAGTTACATGTCAGGCCTGGAAAACATTACGTAAAATACTGACATATATAGGAAGCATTTACTGCTTTTCTTTTTAAATTCCCATATGTGTTTAGGCAACTCATTGACATAAACCCTAATATTCCTGTCTTCTGCATACACCTTGACTTCAACATCACAACATGATAACTGTTGCATTCTTTTCAAAGTTTAGGATACATAAATACACTGTAGCTCTGGTATACTTACCTCCACCTTTTCTTCACATTTTTGTTATGATATTACTTGGTTTCCCATTCTTACACTGTGCTAGTCATTTTTTGTACTGTGTCTACTCTTTAGAAGACGAGATGAAACAAATCTAAGTAAATCATCTCTCTATATGTAATAGGTAAACTACAACTTTCGCTGAATGGAAGACTATTATTTTATTGACTGCTTCACAACCCACTTAATCAAAATCCTTCCTTCTATAATTTTTCTGGCTGCAGAATTTACTCCATTTTATTTAGAATTACCATCTCAAGTGTCCTTTCCACAGAATTCAAATGTTTTCATTTTATGAAGAGTTTAGTCCTAATATGTAGAAGTATCAAATCACAACAAGTTGATGTCTTAGGATAAGAGAGAGTATTATCAGAAAACCTTCATGGAAGTTCAGAAGTGACCTGACAAGGAATAATGCAATGACACTGTTTTCAGACATCAGCAACAGATTCAACAATATCTAAACAAATTGCAAAGAATAATGAAAAAAAGAATGTACAATATAGAAGGATACAAGCAAAGGAAGGCAAAATTAAACTTGGAGTGGAATAACTTATATTCCTTGTAAATATACAGGAAGGACATTTTGGATACATTATAAATAGCCTCTGAAAATGCCAGCTCAATAATTAGTTCCTGTCAAGAAGGCTTATGAAATACTGGGGGGGGGAGGGGGGGGGGGGAGTGTGACGGACAAGATGACACAAACCCAGAAAATAATACCGTCAAAATACTCAATTGTTGTCTGGACTCAATATGACAAGTCACACCACTCACATCAGTTGTGTGAAGATATACATAGAAGGCAGAAAGGAAGCTTTTAAGTATAAATATTCTGATTTCAAAAATAAGGACCTGATTCTGTTCCACTTCAGATCTGTAAAAGCCTACACTACAAGATGGTAACCCCAATATTTGCAAACTACACAAAGTTATATTTATGCCATCTCAAAAAAGCATATGGTAGAACCAGAAATGACACAAAGAAGGACAGCATGAATCGTAAGGTCTATAATATGGCTTTCATACAAGATGAGATGAGTTGCATTAAGTCTCTTCAGTTTGGAAAATGACTGAAAGATGGTAAGACAATGGTCTATAAAGATATATAAAAATCTTAAGATTATTTAAAATTTCTTATACTTTATGAACTAGAAATCAACCAATAAAATGAGCCAGTATAATTTTTAAATAAATTTAACGTTTTCTTTTTTTTTCCCCAAACATAAACAAATCTGAAGCATCATGTCACAAGAAGCTACAAAGAACAATATAATTGAATGGAAGAAGGTGTTAGATAAAATGTGCACACACTGGCGGTTCACATGTAGCTTAATTTGCAGCTTTTAGAATCTTGGCTGTTGTACAACAGAAATGAACAATTTATACCTGTTCCATGTCTTTTACCCTTTCATTCATAAACTACTGATGATGATCCCTGTTGGCATGGCCCTTCTTCAGTTCTCAGGAGATTCAAGGTGCCCTTCCTTTGAGCCGTTTATCTTTAGTCGCTGGCCAAGGTAAGCCTCTTGTCTGAACGTTAAAAATATACTTCTCATGTTTCTATATAGAGCAACTACCAAAACGTTAAAGATTTGAATTTTAATTTTGCAAGCAGATACTTGCTTTTCTTTTTAAATGATCACGTAGCAGTAGTAGCATACCCAACAGTTTACTATGTCTGTGAAGAAAAGACAGCTCCGTGAACAGCCAGAGTACGGTTGTACTGCAGCAACACATCTCATGAGTCAGACAAATAAACATTTTCAGAGCAAGAAATCTAGAGAATTTGTACTTTGTTTCAATCTAAGATCTAGAATTTAAAAAATTGTTTGACTTTTCTGCAGTGATAAAGCCAGAAAAAGCAGACATGCAAGGAGTTCCAATAATCATGGCAAACTCAACCTTGATACCTGTTTATCTAACAGTCTGGAAGTAACACTGATGCTAATGTAAGCATATAAGCATCACTCATTACAGCAAATACATGTGTTTGACCTCCTGTGTCTGTCAATGTTGGTTCACTACTTTACAAGGTTTCATATCAGAAAGGTCACTGAAGCAGATGAACAGATAAAGTGAGCAAGAAAATGCAGGGATATTTTTCTACGTAATGGAAAGTCTAAGTACAAGACTATGTCTGGAGAAAAATATGTACTGCAATTTCCTACCAGCTGGAGGTGAAAAAAAATGCTCAACTTGTCACAGCTAACTATAGCTGTTAATTTTATTATTATCATTATTACTTTTTTATTGCAATAACACCAAGATGATCAATCTGGGAGTTGAAGGCCCCACTGTGGTATGAATTGAAAACATAGAACACAAATACAACCCCTGCCCCAAATCACTCACCTGCAGAGGTCTACAGAGAATTTACATACAGCTTGTTTTTAAAGTACAGTAGATTTTAGTGTAGAATTTAGCATGAGTAGTTACAAAATGTGGTCTGTTATGCTAAAATAAAGACCTACACACAATATGCATTTGTATCCAACTTTCTTGCACTACACAGAACAGTACTTGTCTATTCTGGTCAGTGACAATGACTAAAATAAGACCCAGCTTGCCAGATCAATATGACAACAAACAATCTCCATTTTGTTAACATGCAATGCATTATTAGACACTATGTCAGGAAAACTGCATGCATTTGATAAATAGTAGGCATCACTACTATTCAATAAAATAAGTGACGTCAACAACCTCCTCTCTCTTCAAGTAACCTCTTACTAGATTCCAGCAGCAAGGCTTTTTCTCCGACATTTTGTTCACCTTGCTGGCATTCACCCTCATTATGAAGAATTTTGTCTTTTTGAAGAAAGATTTCAAATACCCAGCTGCCATTTCTAGAAACATCAGTGAACACTAGAGTCTTAGCACTTGTTAACAGGATCTGCCTCTACGAGGCTATATTCCATTAAAGAATTAATGGCACAGTTTTTTTCAGGAAAAACTCTTAGTAAAATTATGGTTTTGGCTATTGAATCTACTGGATCTCAGTATCTCAGTTCTACAGTACAAACCAGGGGAAAAGCTGATTGAAAATCACTGCGCTCACCTAGTGCTGGGTAGGTAGAGAGTTAACATGGTCTCTTACCTGAATAGAACAACTTCAGAGATGCCTTAACTGATTCCTAGTTGTAAATGACCATTATGACACCTGCAAATATGTTTAAACACCATGTCCCTGGTCTAAGCCCCTTACTGTAGGCTATGTAAATAATGCAGTGTTTGCAATGGAGCATAGTGTGCGCTATGTTAAGAAATCCAATGGTAAATTATTAATTACATTCAGGCTATTATAAAGCAAACCAAGGTATTACTAAAATCCTGCTTCAAACAATGATGAGTACCCGATGCTTCAGAGAACAAATCATGAAACACTAAGATTTGCAAAAATCTGCTCCACAGCTCCAAAAATTCTTTTCAACAGTGATTTTCATATGTTAATTACCTCCTGTTTAATATTGTATAGTGCAGCTCATATGTACTGCTGCAAGGTTTGCTGTGACTGCCACTATAATCTTTGACTTATTTTTCACTGCAGAGTCCTGCAGCATATTCAACTTATGATAAGATCTCCTCCTCTAGGTGTTCACCCAGACATTGCCATTCATTGATATTTCTGACAGTGACACTACTAACAGAGTTACTTTCTATTACAGTGCAGGAATTGCACTGTGGAACAACTGGCAAAGTCGTATTTTGCACAAGTGTAATTCACCATTTTAAGGTTTTAATTTTCAGCTCTCACAGACATACTAAACTGGTATATGAAGATAATCTGAATCACTGTGATTTAGGTTATTATAGTAACATGCACTGCAAGTGTAAAATCCCAAATCTCTCAGGGTGTTGTCATGATAAAGATTGAAAATATGGTATATATGAAATGAAGCAGGAAAACTTAAAGAAGAGTTGCAAAAATCCTAGTTGTAAAATGCCAACATCTCTCAGCTTATTTGACAATTACGATTGGCATTTTTAACTTTGTAACTTGCAGAACTTCAATTAGTGAATAATACAGATATTTGAAAGATGCCTTCTAGGACGGTAATGTTAAACAGTAACTAAACACTGTTAGCATTCAACCTTCATCTGTTGTAAAGTATCTACCTTTTCTGTAAGACATTAGGAAACCCACACTTCTTGTAGAAAGCTACCTAAATTACATTCTATTGGCTCCTATCCTTTGCTTATGTAAAAGGCTGAGCTGCTTTTATGGATAGTGCATTTATAAATCACTGTAACAAAATGGCTATGCTGACAGCATTGCAGCAGACTATTTGAATAGCACCAGTTGTATCCAAGCAACACTAATGTCTAAATCGGAAAGACCATGTGAGAAATTTGTTTACCTTCAAGAGGAACACACACCTAAGTGTCTGAAGTTGTCATAAGAACAGAGTAAAACAGAATAGTATTAGGTTATCTTCAGTAAAGTTTAAATCTGCTAATATTTGTTTAGTGAAAAAAGTGACGTGTTTATAAACAGTGATATAAACTATTATATATGCTACAATAAAGAATTTTTAGTTGATTGTATTATATAATTTACAAACAAGAACAGTTGGATTTTCGAATACCAGTTTACTGTGCTGTTTTTCTTCCCTATGTTGACACATATGTGGTCATTACATCATAAAAATGGGAAGTTTTAAAACAAATTGATCCTTAAGATAAACCATCTTTAGCACATTGATAGTACTGAAACAATACAAAGCCACAGTACAGGGAAAAAAACCCACCCTGATATCTGTGCAGTTATGATTTATACTCAATCGCTTTAACTTTGTATTTGCCTTCATTGTCTTTTTGAGTTTGACAAAGTAAGAAGTGAAAAAAGTTCTCCCCTCCCTCCCCCAAGGAAAACACAGTCCCAGCAGAACTAGCTCTCTAGATATATAAAGCTTTTACTAGAGTATAAAAAGGGTTTATGACAGAAGTTTGGCATCTGGACTCTTATCTCAGGAGTTGAAGGGATAGAATTTGCTCTATTTTACAAAAACACAAGTTCAGAGTAACTGCTAAAATTCATATTCAAGAGCTTGTATGGCCACATACATGTTTCAATTTAGGTGTTATTTCTCTAGCAGATTGCAAATAAAGCTTCATAAAGGACTTTATAAAGCTGTCTTCCCCTGCATCAGTACTCATTTGAGATTGTAGCAGGAAAATTTCAATACTAAAATAAAAATAGCTAGTGATAAACTCAAATTTATTTATTGCAAACTTATTTGTACTTTTACAGATTTTTCAGATATACCAACAATAATCTTTACACCCATAGTGGCTGTCCTATATATATGTCCTATATATGTCCTATATATATGTCCCTTTCATATATGTGTTTTAAAAATTATATTTTTAGATTAATTACAGGAAGTCCAGGTGCTTGTTTCACTTTTTTAGGTTTGGGGGTTTTATTTTTTGGTCCTCCCTCCCCCCTCTTTATCTAATGATAAACATCAAGTATTAAAAAAGTAACAGCTTTAGTCATAAAATACCCAACTGCACACTCAGACTAGAATGCAGCTTTTATGGTTACTGTTCCACTTTAAATTTACTACATTGTGTCTTAAAGGTATATTTTGGAAAATGTACGTATAAGCATTAGCTATGGTTATTTGTGATGCACATCAAATATTTAATAGATGCTTAACCCGCAAGTTGTAGATGAAGTACCAGTAATACACTTCACAGCAAGAAATCATTTGGTCAGCAAACAAATATGGGCATCTCCTCAACGATCAAGAATCTTTTGTTGAAGGTGTAAGTATATATAATCAAACAATACTTCTAAGATTTCTATCTTATTTTTAAATATTTACTTCTGAAGTAACATGCAGTTACATTATGTTTAGAAGCACTGTCTATGGGGAGGTACATTCTCAAGGTCTTTATTACTATATATTACAGAAGACTATTTTATGCTTAGACTAGGCACAGCTGTATTTTCCTTTTAGAAAACATTTCAATATTTTCTTGAAAATTTCATTTTAGATTTTTATAAATAGTGAATTTCCATTTTTCCTAGGTCCCCAGAAAAGATTATGTTTGTATAATCTGGAAGCAGAGCTACTCCATATTCCTGTCTCTTCATTGTTAGACATGGCTCTTCCTTCTTAATTTTGCTAGGGCCAAACACTGCAGTCCCATTTCAGCCAAAGCTCCTGAAGGAAACTATTGTGATTTGCTACTGCAGAAAACTCTGTTCGCTCCTTTAGAAACTCTGGGTGTTACAGGAAAAGACAGTAAGCAGGAGTCCTCTGTTTAGCACTTTACAGGAAGAGCCAGAATACTGACAGGATCCTTGCCTACTTGTTTATTAATGTATCGCCCCCATAAGCGATGCGCTCTTACTTGGCTTAACACAAATGGCTGCTTTATCCCTCGGATCTGTGTAAAAGGAATTAGCATGAGATGTATTGTCTCATCTTTCAATATAAGGCAGCAAGAGACCTCTGCTTTCACAGCTCTTGAAAAGGTAGTAGTTTTTAAGCTTAAATTTCATGCCCTTTTCATAGCTTCCCTTACTCATCTCTATTTTCTCCATGGGTCTTCATGCATAAAGAGAATTTGGAAACCATAAAACCACAAAAATAGCACTGACTGATTGTTCTACTGGAGCAACTGGTTTTGACTCTGCCATGGGCTGGCTGTAGTCTTCACTAGTAGTCCATACTCAAAGTTCCTCTTTGTGACTCAGCTTTCCAGTGTGTAACATTTCTTTACCATGCAGAGCACTGTGAGGCTTTGCAAAGCATTTGGGGATCACTGATTAAGAGGCACTAAAGGAGTGGTTTTTTCTCATCCTCTTCACATTCACCTTTTTTCTCCCTGAGCTTGGTTTTACCACTTAACTTTTAACTCTTACTCAATAAAATACAGTTTGCCCTTCTCCACTCTCAGATTAAGAACTTATTTTAGAAGGATCCGAGAGATACAGAGAATCATCACCAGACAGAACTAGCCTATGGCATTTGGCTGAAGGGATGAGAAATTAGTGATAAAATACTGCATAGTGCTCTGTCAGTATCAAAAAAAAACCCAAACCAAACCCACAACTGTACTTTGTTTTTGTTCAGCTGAAGGAGGGGAGCTGGCTTTCTTCTGTGATATTAAATTGTCTTAAGCATCATTGAACACAAACTTCTGCTAAGAACAACCCACCTGTACCCACTCTGTAAGTATGTATCACTTCATTATTTACATGCTTTTTCATCTCTTCTGCTTGAAAAGGTTCAGTCAAGGACTTGCTAATGAAAAAAATTAATTGGGAGGAAACAAGAAAAAGGATGCAAGTAATGAAACACCTAAAAGAGTCTAAATGAGTGGAAGTTTCATTCTGAAGTGTCTTCCTCCCAAAAGACTATGAGGTCAAATTTCAAGAGAAGAATAAGTAAATCCTTTACGGGTCATTCCTTGTAGATGAACAATTAGAAATTAATATACAGCTACTAAAAATTAAGTTTAGTATAGTGCAATACATGGAAGACCAAAGTAACTCAGAACAAACACTATTTGTACAGTGTTACACTCGGGTGCTAGCAGAATCTTAGACTGAGTTTTAGCACTAGCCAAGTGCAAAATTTCCTGTGATGACAAAAGGTGGGCATCAGAATTATAATTCGGGAATCCTAAAAGGCTGATAGCAGAGCAAAGAACAGGTGTGGGAAGAACATGGAGAAGAAACAATAGGAATCTAGGGTTTTTGCATGTGTTTTGAGTGGTACTTTCAAGGGCAGTATCTCCAAACAGTCCTCCCAACAAGATGTTTAATATTAATTAATATTACTGTGGCTCAATAAATAAACAAAATCAAAATCCTGGGCTTTTTAAACTAAACCATTCAGAAAGGGTGTGTAGACACTGTCTACATTGTGTAACACTGTCAAAGTCACCATTATAACACAGTAATTTCTAATGCCCATATTTCAAAAGATCATGTGCCCAAGACAGAAAAATGTATATATCAAGACAGAAAAGTTCTTAATAGTGATGGACGTACACAGGTGGTCATGTTGAGCTTACACTGATTTGGTTGCACTGATTCAATTACTTCCCTTCACAGAGAAAATTTACATGTTACTAAAGACTTCCCCACAGCAGTGAAAATGCACAAGATCTACTGCTCGTTATTGTTCATGTAAGAAACAAGTTATTAATTAGTAAACTACCAAACTGGATCACTTACCTCCTGCTGTCCTGATTTCCATATAGTGAGTCTAGTGAATCTTTTTTAGTATATATGTACCAGTTCAGACTAAACAGCATTAAATTTCAGATCTTGAGGATACTGCTGAGTATACTTGGCTTACACTGCCTTCTGTGGGAACTGAGAATACTTAGTACCCTTAGAGAAAAGATTGGTGCTTTGCAACACTGGGACCTTGATTAAAGAGTTATCTATATTACTTTTCCCTATGCTGTCTTCCCATCTGATAATGTGGAGGAGAAACCAACCTTGGCCCTCTACCTCATGAAAATGTTAAGAGCAAAAGTTCTTTTTCAGGACTTTGAGAGATAAACAGCCAATTTTGTCTTTTTTGAAAACACTGCAAGAAAGTGCTGTCATACAGCATTTCAGAAATGGTCTATAACTCAAGGGCAGGCAGGGGGAAGCCATTAGGGATTGGAAAGAGGTGAGTCAGAACAGATGAGAGAGAAATATGTTTCAGCAGCAGATTTAGAAACGGAAGAAGGCTGAAAACTTCTAAGGCTATTATCTAAAAAAAGTTAAAATTGTTCAAAAAGGTTCCTCAGTATAGCGAGGCTTGAATTAAGCATCAGATTCAGCAAGTCTAACACTTTTGTACAAGAGTAAGACTTCACAGTGATGCTTAAGGTTTCATATGCTTTTTACTACATCTATTTTAAGTTATTAACTGATGTTTAGAACTGATATGTGCAGTAACAAAGATTGACACACTCGAGCATAATGTCCCAATTAAGTGTTTTTTAATCAAAAATAAACATGTAGAATTTCAGTGGGAAGTGTGAAAAATAAAGATGACTTTCCCATACCTCACCTCAGACAGTCCAAAGAAGTTGCAAATACCCTGCAATGTGAAACAATTTCTCTCATTGTGGTTGGGAGAGTGAAAAATTTTCTCCATGTGTTTACAGATAGTGAAGGATAAAGTGTCTGAAGAGTCTCGAATGAACATAGAGATGCAGTGGAGAGAGAAACAGGGATAAAGTTAATTGACTGGAGAAGTCACTTAGGAAGGTAGGGAAAATTGTTTAGTGATCTTGCATTGGAATGTATGCTAGATGACAGGAACACAGTTTACAGTGCAACAACCTGTTTGCAACACTTGTTTGCAATGGAAAGTAATGATACCACAGTGGACCACAACAGACTCACAGATGGAGTCCAGATTTTGGAAGACCTCGGTGTCTGCTATTACATCAAGTTCTTTCGTATTAGTGTTTACCTTTCTAGCACTTCTTTTGTCCTGTACACGCTTGTTTCCCAAGCAGCTAGAGTGTACACAGACTATACCAGCAACTATTTACAGTAAAAATACTCTTGTTGACAACACTAGCAGCGGCAAAAATACTAATGAACTTGTGCACCACTGAGAATATGGTTAGCCTTTGCTATCAATTCAATGTCTTGCAGCAATACCCATCAAATTATTCTGCTTCATTGCAATGGAAGGAGATTTTTATGACAAGGTGTATGTTTCTTTATTATACATTGGGATGGAAGAAACAATTGCTTCTTGGTATCTCAGAGGAAAACTGATACAAGCACTGCTGATGCTAATCAAGCCAATAGCCTTACCTATAAAAATCTCATAATACACATCCTGTCTAAAGAAGACCTGACCCAGATTAATGAAAATTAGGTTTTGAATATATTTTTAGCCGGAAAACATTGTTATTCCTTCTCTGTTTAATTAAATGGATTTTAAAACAACTGGTTTCTGAGCAATTTATAAATTCCTAAGAATTTGTCAAGTTTGTATAAACACTAACTCTCAATATGCAGACATCTTATACTGCAAGTATAATTTATGAACTAATGGATGAAGCAGAAATAAGAGGACACATGGTACTAATCCTTTTATGCTTCCTTAGTTACTGAGATTAATCAAACATATAAACTACACTGCTCCAAGAAAGTCTATTCTGAAATAGGATGTGTGTGAAGCAGCAACCAGGCTGTAAGTGCATTATTTGAAAGAAATTAAAAAGAAAAAAGGCATTTTTCTTCTTTCCATATTTGCTTTCAATCATGGAGACTAAAAGATTACTAGAAGACCAGCACTGATTCTATGCCTCTGCAAAATTTTTTGGATCTAGCAGATGTTACTCCCATCTCCTCTATTTTAGCTTTTCTTCTATGATGTCTGTCATCCAGTTTTAGCCTGGCAGCCTATAGTGGATTTAGTAACATGAAAGTTACTTATTTCTACATTTTTATGTATAATAAGAACACAAACATTTTTTTCTTCTGACTCAACTTTTTTTATGAGACTACACTATTATTTAAGGAGGTTTTTAAATGCCATTTTAAGGTCTCCCACAGTTCAGTGTTGGAAACAAAAACATTATTTCCACATGTGGGCATTCAGGAACTTTTAAAATTTCTAAGCTTCAGCTTTTAAAACTGTACACATCACTATGTCTACATATTTGCAAAATGGGTATTCCCCAATGCTATTTGGAATTCAAAAGTCCATTAGTCTTGAATCTACAGATGAACGCAACTGTGAAGGTTAGATTTTGGGTGTGAGAGCATCTCCTCAGAGAATTGCCTATCTTTCCAACTTGCTGCTTTGGGTGGAGAACACAAGTGGGACCTAGGTAGAAAACATTTAGTGTATACTTTGCAACCTCCCCAAGGTGCTAACGCATGCCATTAGGTTAACTTAAGTGGTTTCCCTGGGGCTAAGAAGCACCATTTTTAGACTCTAAAATTGACTAGTAGTGTAGCTTAAAACATTGTAAGTTGAAACATTAAATGATAAATGTTCACTAAATTGCTATCATTATGTAAAAGATATTACTCTTAATAGTCTGATGGTATACAATAAAGAGTTCAGAAATATCCTGCAATTAGGACCTTAATTTCAGACTCTTATTACACTATAAGGTTTTTCTTCAAACTTAGTTTTGAATTGAATAGTTTATTCAGAAATTTCTATTCCAAAAAAACCCAAACCCCCACACTTCCTTAATGTCCTGAATCTGAAGATCATATTTCAAAGTAATTAAGTAGTTTTATTTTCCATTCAGTTAAGCAGAAGGTAACATGATGGAGTAACACCATTATTTTGAGATGCAATTAGGGTATCTTTTATAGTTGTGACAGGCCAATGTAAATGTAATCACTTACCAATTAGCAAGTAATTATTTCCGTTACTACCTAGATTCATGCCTTGAGTTAGTAAGTACCCTGAACCTACTTTCTTAAACATAAGTCCAATTATTTAATTTTCTTAGATGTCTATACACCAGAAAAAATAATTCAAATTTTTTATACGCAGATACACAGCAACACTATATTGCCACACTATGACAGTTTCATATCTTAAACGGTCAGAAAAAATTACTAATAGAAATTACTAATATTAAATATTACCATTAACAGGCCTGCTCTTCTTACAGAAGATAGCATCAATCTGACCCATTAACAATTTAAAATGTTAAACTATCTCTTGAAAGATTCTGTGGGTTTCATTCCTTACTCATGAGTAGAAACTCAGGAACAACTTTATTGAAATGGACAGAAGAACTGAGCTGAGAAGAAGCAGGTCCCTCATCAGCATTGTTACCTGTGTTTATTATGTCAGCTTTAAACTTTGTTTCATGTAGTTCAGGAGATACCTTCACCACAGTGGACATCATCTTTTGAGTGTACTAACAGCCATTTTATCTCACTCAGTCTAACAAAAGCACTAACCAAAACCATTTATAAAAGCACTAACCAAAATAATTTTCCATATTATAGGTGTAAACCAAAAGTTAAAATATTAAAGCTTACAATAAAATGCAAAGGAAAAATTGTATGGCTTAAGGGAAATTGAACTCAACTTACTGTCTGTCTGCTATTAAAATGAGTGATAGTCCAATCTTCTGCTGCTTTTCCAAGAGCTTTGGGTCATTTTGAAAATGGTCTTCACTGCTGTAGCTATGACCACAAGTTTAAAAACTTAATCAAGATCAATATAAAATCATTCCAGGTCACCTTCCTTGCTCCTAGGAGATATTTTTCATTGTTTTCAGTGTTACTGATTTGGGACGTGCTTTTTTCTCACATATCTATTTCAATTTATTCTACTCCCCAACAAAAAAATTGTCCAGATCTGGTCAACTCTAGGATTTTTTAAAGCACAATTAAAAATTAAAGAAAAATCACAGCTTCATCCATTTTCTGTGTCATAGCATGCATTTTACCCTCCTTACTAAATTGGTATTTACTACATTTACCCTCTCCATTCCATTGATTATATTCATCTGGCCCTTCTCATATATTTGGTGTTTGACATTAAGTTTTAAAAGCTGATTTATTTAAATGGTGAAGTGAATTTTGTTTGTGCCTGCCTAAACAAAGAGTAGTAACATCTCCCTTTCTGTAGACATCCTGTAATACAAATGGCCTCAAGTTTAAAATCAAAAGAAAAGGGTTAACCAACCCTACTAATTAATTTTACAGACTTCTTAGATTTCTTTGGGCACAGCAATGTGTAAGTTTGAAACTAGGTCATCAAGAAGCTGATCAATTACAGCTGAATTGGATTTTTCTGCAGCTCAAATGTAGTTTTCATATTTGTTTCCTAAAAAAATTGATTTATTTTCCCATTGAAGGTAAATAAGCCAGTTTCACTTTTTCATTTGCCATGACATTCAGATGTAACAACCTAAAGAATGGCCTGTAAAAGTCCTGCTTGATGATTTCTTTCTAAAAATCTAATTTAACTTATTCTAATGGAAGTTTTACAGAAACCGTATCTTATTGCTCCAACATAAGTAAATCTTTCTATGAAATGCAAAATGTGCTATGATTTCACTCTTTTTTATTCTCACTTGCATTTACTTACATGGATCACTGAAGAATTCACCATCCATTTTTTATTATTAATCAGCCAATAACATACAACAACATTAGTTAATTCAAAGAAAGTCACAAAAAGTTGAGATGAGTTTAGATTCATGAATTCAAGCCCAAATGCATCATCTAGACCTGGCTAAAGCAATTTTTCCAGCCACCAACCATTTCTCAAACTTGGATACTTGGATAAATAGAAAAGAGAGTTGGAGAGGTTTTACAAAACCCAAGTCACTCACAGGCAGTTTCTGCATCCTGAATAAATACATCAGGAAAGAAAAAGATCAAGAGAACAGCATCCATTTATTAAATGACTTAATGTAAGAAAGAGATAGTGTGCATGTGATACAGCTTGTATACAAACCACCCCCACATAAGTCTAAAGAAGATGGGGAAGAGATAAGACGTTCTAAATCAGACTCTCACAGCTTCAGAGAGCTTGGCCTGTTCCACTTTGTGGAATGTGTTACACTATCCTATTATACTACTACTATTTAGAATACATCCCAAGTTATAGTGCATAATTATTCTGCAAGACCAATCTTTAAGGAACTGGACTAGACAGGTTGCCCAGTAATGAGTCCCAGCCCACCTGAACCGCTCATTAATCAAAGCTACAGTTCATCATATGACAATTAGGAGACAGTTACATTAAACATCAACAGCCCTACTGTCAAACAATACTAAGAAATGCACTTGTAAATACAGTGCATTAATTACAAATATATGTGATTAAAAACATTAACAGACACTGAACTAGATATATCCTTTCTTGTTTAGAGCTTATGTGATTTTGGCTACCACACTACCCATTTATCCTTGTTCCATTTCATAATTTTCCAGTCAGAATATTAGAATCTTTATCTTTCCCTATCATCTTTCCTAAACAAAGAAGTAATAACCTCAAAGACTCACTCTCACTTCTATTGGCAGTAGAAGTTGCTAATGATTAGACCACTAATCCGATGCCCCACTCGGCTTTCAAAGCGGGAAAGTCCACAATGCCAGATGTCCCTGCCTCACAAAGGCTGCAGTCCTAATCTTGATGATTAAAAAATCAGAATGTTATAATTTTATTTCACATCACTTGTTTTTGTACAAGGTTTCACGATTTTAGGTGGGGTATTTTCATCATTCCTCTAATTATTTAGCTCCTCTTGTAGCCAGAACCATTCACCATGGTCTGACCATAGTGTCTATGATTTTGTGTCACAAAGATACATTGGTGTCACTTTAGCCCTTGTTTTCCTTTGAGGACTTCAGCTACTACATCATAAGCCAAGTAGCAAGAAGACTGCTGCATAGAACAATAGTGAACATAAATGGAATAGCTCTCAGGGCAACTTCTAAACTACTTATCTACTAATATTTCTTAGATAATTTTAGGCTCTTATTAAAGATACATAATTCTTTCTAGGTTTTGGCTGAAAGCAGATCTTTAACAAATATAAACCCCTTCTTTGGTAATTTGCCTTACACAACCAACTACAAAAAAGTTAAGCAATATGAAAGGAAAAAACTAAAAAATAAGTAAAATGAAGGATAAAAACTTTACTGTATGAACCTCATACATATTCTTCTAATTCCATTCTTTGAAATTGCAGTAACTATTTTTGATAGAATTTACTAGCAACAAGACAAGCAATATTTGATGAACCAAGCTCTGCTATACTATTAACGTTAGTTCTCAATTTTAATAGTTCTGTAAGATAAGGTTATCTCTGTAAGCTGCAGTGACAGTAAAACATTTTCCACACAATATCAGGGACAAACACTGGAAATACCACTACAAAAATGAACTACTCCCATTGCAGATATTTTTATATATATTTAAGTAGCACTAATATTATAACAGATTCAAGCTTGACCGATGCTGCTTCAAACTGATTAGGGTAAAGCTTTTTGGAACAGTTAATATTCAGACTACTTTTTCAACTCACTAAATAGATGCTATCTAAAAATCTGGCAAAAAAATCAATATTTCAGTTGTTTTAAAGAAGTTTTTTACTGTAGACAAGAGCAAAGCTTAATCCATTTCCATATGAGTTTTATGAAAGATCATGAATCTTCAATGATTTTAGAAGATGACAGAAGAACTAATCTCCTAATTCTTTACTTGTTCCTCCTTGAAAAGGTAGTATAGCAGTATTACATTTGGATACTCCGATTTTTTTATTATCTATGCAAGAATTCAGCCTCGTGCAGGATTACTTTCAAAGTCAAAAAGCTCAATTATTTTCAGTTTCCATTGCATTCAGACTATTCCTCCCCACTCTTTTTTCAATAAAATTTCATAAGCTTTATACTTTGCATAGTTGAAAATTTTCCCTTTCCAGTTTGTCTTTCTTCATAGCACTGTTATAGTCATAAAAAGCATATTGCCACTAGGCACTATGACATATGCCCACCCAATAAACAATAATTGCAAATATTTAGAAACTCAGAAATTACAAAAATAAGTAAATAAAGCTTAGTCAAAGCCAAGGATTTGCAAATTATGACCTTAAAATGTTGCAAAGTCCTTCTGAGTTTCTAATTTTTCTTTCTCCAAATTAAACTTGCATTTATTCTCTGGAAAGCTTCAGTGAAATAACTTAACAAAATCTGCGTACATCCTGTATAGCACTAAGCTTCCTGCTCTCTGTGGAGTCTGGGTTTAGGAAACAATATTTCCTAAAAACTTGGAAAAATTATTTAAAGAATACCTTATTTTGAAAAAGACCACTCCAGACCATACTTCATGTTAGTGGAAACACTTGAGTGCTGAAATGGAAGAAAATTTACAAAAAGACCTATGTCACTGTAAATGAGTGCACCCTTAGCAAGTTTGCACCAGCTGTGTGGTGCAGTTGATACATTGGAAGGAAGGGATGCCATCCAGAGGGACCTTGACATGCTTGAAAGATTTCCCGTGCGAACCTCATGAAGTTCAACAAGGCCAGGTGCAAGGTCCTGCACATGCATTGGGGCAATCCCAAGCACAAATACAGACTGGGCAGAGAATAGATTGAGAGCAGCCCTGAGGAGAAGGGCTTGTGGGTGTTGGTGGATAAGAAGCTCGACATGACCCAGCAACGTACACCTGCAGCCCTGGAAACCAACCGTATCCTGGGCTGCATCAAAAGAAGTGTGACCAGCAGATTGAGGGAGGTGATTCTGCCCCTCTACTCCACTCTTATGAAACCTCATCTGGAGTACTGCATCCAGCTCTGGGGGCCCCAGTACAAGAAGGACAGTGAGCTGTTGGAGTGAGTCCAGAGGAGGGCCATGAAGGTGCTCAGAGGGCTGGAGCAGTTCTCCTATGAAGACAGGCTGAGAGAGTTGGGCTTGTTCAGCCTGGAGAAAAGAAGGCTCCGGGGAGACCTTCTAGCAGCTTTCCAGTACCTAAAGGGGCCTACAAGAAGCTGGAGAGGGACTGTTTAAAAGGGCGTGTAGTAACAGGACAAGGGATAATGGGTTTAAAGTAAAAGAAGGTAAGTTTAGATTAGGTATAAAGGAAGAAATTTTTTACTGTGAGAGTACTAGAACAGGTTGCCCAGAGAAGTTGAGGATGCCCCATCATTAGCAGTGTTCAAGGCCAGGTTGGATGGGACTTTGGGCAACCTGGTCTAGTGGCAGGTGTCCCTGCCCATAGCAGAGCGGTTGGGACTAGGTGATCTTTTAGGTTCCTTCCAACCCAAACCATTCTGTGATTCTATGAATTTAACCAAGTGTTTACGACCTACTTCAGGACTGGACAGGATTAGACTTCAATGAAGAGTGGAACATAAATTGCATAACGCAATCTGAGACACCTTCTGAAATACTCTGAAAAACGTGCATCAGCCTAGTATGGGAATTCAGAAACTTAAACCACAGTTTTCTTCAGGGGAGACAAAGAAAATGGGAAAATGCGTCAAGCTTTATGATTAGAGATAAACTGACAGATCAGAGACACACAAATTGAGTGTACTGGAATGAAATTTTTCCAATGATGACTCATGTCGGCTTTATGTTCATAGATTGTGGGATGCTATTTCATTTTCTGCATCTGTAGAAAAAACTTACGCAATAGAATCATAACTGGCTGGATGCTTATTACATCTTTAAATCTCACTCATCTAAATATCTCTCCTTTTTTCTTTGAAACTTTACAACTTAAAAGTTTAAAAATATTTTTTAAAAGCAAAGATTTATGTTTACCTAGAAGTCACAGAGGAAAGCATAAGAGATACCAAAATGTAAATGACTGTGTGAATCATGAGTTTCCACATTTTTTTATCTAGCTAAAAGCAATCAAAATCTTCTTCAACATGGCTATCATTGCTCTCATGTTAATGACACCTTGACAAGTCAGGAGGAAAATGAAAAACATTGATTTCTGAAGCACTTTTTTGAATCTGCAGCCAAATAGCACTAGAATAAATTAGCTTCTAATATTTTAATAAAGTGAAATAGTTTGTGATTTTTCCTCAATAGCTTATGACTCATCCCATATAAAAGTACAATAGCACAGCAGATTAACGAACATCTACTTCTCAATATGTTGCTTTAATCTGTTCTTATTCACTAAAAAGTGCTTAGATGATGCAGTTTACTAAGTGCAGAAAAACCCTTTCATGAAATACAAAGCATGCTTAAAGCATAGTTCCTCATTTAGATTATCTTTAACATGTTAAAAATGCAATTCTTTAACTGAAAATTAAGCATCCTAAAATGAAAGCAGCATCACTGTAGATCATTGAATTTCTTTTGTTTGGTCTCACCATCAATCATTAATATTTTCAAGTTTCAATCTCAAAAGATAAAGGGACAAATGTTTCAATTATAACTGCTACAAACCAAAGTCACAACAGGAACAAATTTTACATTAAAAAAATATTTAGAGCTAAGACGTTCTCAATTTTAAAAAAGCAAAATACAATAGCTATAGAAAAATTTTACTTTCAAGCCTTTAGAAACAGTAAATTCCTTTTGAAATGAAATATTATTCTGAAAGAAAAACCACAAAAAAAACCCCTGCAGATAGATTCTGGGTTTCTTACAGGTGTTTTTTCAGATCCTTTCACTTTGTTAAAATTACATTTTCAGTAACTTTTGTCAGTTGAAAGCATTGTACTGTAATTCTATAAAATGTCATATTCACATAAGTATTAGAGAATGAAAAAAATTAGAAAATGCCTTTACATATTAAGATCCTTGATTTATTTTTAATAAGTTATTATTTCCTGTGTGCAAAAAAGGAAACAATAAACCCTTCTTGTGTCAACAAAAACCTCAGAAACATACCAAAATGTCTGTTTCTCTCTCAGATACGATGATGATGACAAAAGGGAGACTTAAAGATAATTTATCCTTTGCACAGCCAGCAAAACATTACAAAGAAGCTTTGTGATAAGGAACTATTTAGGAAATCACCTGTTCAAAATGGAGACAGAGCTGCTGAAGTCATATGCAAATCCACTCCCCTCGTGCTCACAAGAGTTCATTCTTTATTTGGAACTAGGGCTTTTTAAATGTATAATAGGAATAAGAAGCTAACCAGGAGATTAAGATCTCTGTGGCAAAACATGGCCTCTCAAGACATTAAACAAAACAGTTTATTATTAGCCACCATGAAAAAAAATTCCTTTCTTCCAAAATCTGCCAAATACTATCTCAAAAATTTGTCATTTTTATTCTTGACCTCATGCTACAGTTTTGGGTTCATGGAGACATAGTTTTGTTGAATTCATTTTCTATTAGGCTTCCCAGTACAATGTTTTGACCACATATGATTATATAGCTCTTAGAGTGCAGAAAATTACCAGTAATTTAGGAAGAAATTCTACAACAAAGGCTGCAAGAATGCGCTCTTCAATTTAAAAAAGTATTCACAGAACCTGCTTGTTTGTGCTAGTTGTAAGCACTGTTTAAACCCACCATAGCCGAATACATCATTCAAATATCATTTTATATCTTTGTTGCTCTCCCCCTCTCCAGTGAATTTAAATCAGCTTGCAAAAATCTTTCTATGGCCACTGAATACATAACCCCACCATTCATTCAATTATACATACAGCAGCAGGAAAGAAAACCAAAGAATATGTTAGTACTGTGATGAAATGCTGTGCATGAAACAGGAAAAAAAGTAAATTTATTACACTGAGATGTTTTAGTCTTGATTCACTGCTTTTCTCCAAAACGGGGGAAAAAGGGATCCTCTTTGGGTGCATTTAAAAATTCTGTTAAATTTTTATAGAAAGAGATCATCCACAAAGAAAACAGAACTACATCAATGATCAATGACCAGTGATCATCAGTTGCATATACTGGAATTGCAACCAGACCTTATATGCTAGCTATTCCATTTTCTATTCCTTCAGTATTATTTATATGTAACATTTATTTCAGCTAGTCTACTGTAACTTTTTCAGTTCTGTATAGACCAAATTCTAACTACTTTGGACTGAAATCCATTTTTCACTACCCCCTTTTTTTAACCAGTCTACCTACTTTTTATGGAATAGACAAAAAACAACGCCACAATTTTTCTGCAGTCTATTGTTTGTCAGCCCTGTTGATTATGATACACAGGATGTTAGGGGTCAGGTCACAGCTGAATTAAGACATCGGGGGCTTATTTGATCCATTTGCACTTCCCTGCTTCTTCTAAACATTTCTGAAGAGTCACTAGTAGACCAAAAGATATAACTACTATACGGTTCAGCCCAGATATGGTCTGACCTTTCCCTGTCTGTTCACCATCCTTCAGAAAAGCACAAGAGTAATGAAAAAACAAACCCCACAACCTTAACTGCAGGACACAACAGAAAGTGTGGGTTACAATGTGAAGTTAATAGATGAATCTGAATAGTCAAATTAAAAGGCTGCAGACAGAACCACGGATCTGGTAGCATAACATGACTTACCTCTAGCCATGCAAGGATACTGTCAAAAAAAAATGAACAGGTATGGTTTTAACACTATGTAAGTGATCCATCCCAACTAATTCCATTTTTCAAACTTACCAGTCCTTCTGGACTCGTAGGCTGCAGGGCAGGTGCATATCATGGCATGTCTCCAGAGATCTCATTAGGAAGTACAAAGGCTCCCTCCGCACTATGCACCCAGGTTTTCTTCCTGTGGAAGCCACAGCACGTGGGTGGATGGGAAGCATACATGCCTTGCCACAATATTCATCCCTTACATGTTAGAAACAGTCTCCAAGTTTAAGTATGATATTACGTTGCAGCAAGTTTGCATATTGCCTTACACTTTAAGCAAATAAAAGTACCTCATCTCTTCTGGAACACAAAGCATAACTTTGTTACTCCATATATTTTCAGTTAATACGTAATTCTGTTTTCAAAAATATTTACATTATTTCTACTACAGATCCAAATGTGAACATGAACAAGCCCTTCTATGATTTCAAATTTTTGTTCCCAGCCTAATACATAATGATACAGAAGACAAGATTATTGTTCTGTGTTTTAGTAATCTTTAAAGTCAAAATAAAGGGCAAGATTATGTTAGATCAATGAAAATCTGAAAGTGATCAAGAGCCTTCATTTGCAGTCTATATGCTGTTCCTAGAACAGAAATCATATCAGAATAGTCTTACCTCCATTCCATAGGAAAGGGAGAATCAGTGTGTTCACAGATGACCATGAGAGAAAGGGAGCAGTGCATGAAATCCATGAGTTGGAGGTAATTAATGGGTCAATTAAAAAGCAAAAATGGCCACACAAACACTAGACATGTTCATTACAGAAAATTAGCCTCAAGGTTTTGGGGCAGAGGTGTTTTGGTTTTTTTTCAAGCTCTAGATTAAAATATTTATACAGTACTGGATATCACGTTACTATTAAAATATGTATATAAAAACCTCAGTAAATTTGACATGGATAACATTACTCAAATACTATGAAGAAAAATGAAAACAGTATTTACCCTTTGAGTGAGCAGCACTTTCAAAGGAAACTCACAGCTCTCTATTCAATCTGGATATAGTCCACTCAAATGTTCTTTTATGCTAGAAGACACACGGGGGATAAACAAACAGGGCTGCCTCCAAATGATTGTTCTCTTCCTTAGCCTAATTTTTTTCCCACATATACTCTTTGTATATTCTTAGGTGCATCCAAGTATGCTCTGACATTACTAGGTGGTTTCAACATTCAGTCCTTTTTCTGTAGCATGACTACACAAGCATTAGAAAATACTGGAAAGCTTATGATTTTGGTACCCGGGTTTCATTTTCTACCCTGATGTTTTGAGGTTAAAGACATCACTTACAACAGTTTCCAAATATCTTCACAGAGGGACGGGATTTGGTTGCCTAGTAGCAACGCCAGTGAGCATTTGATGCAACATTTAGGTTGTCAGTACACTTATGTTCTGCCATGCTAAAACTGTACTAATGGATCTGTAGTGATTTTTGTGATCGACATAGATAATGAATTCTGGTTGATATTAGGAACCTCATTTATTTAATTAAGACAGTAAAATTTTCTTCTCTATTTGTTTCTGTTGACTTCAACCATGGTTTCAGATGAATTCCAAAAGAGGGACAGACATTGTGATGATCAACTTCCACAATCTTCTACTCATGCAGTAAGTTTCTCAAAGACAGTTATTACAGGGAAACCTTTCTCCCCAGCTCTGAAATCTCAGAAATGAATTAACAAAGCTACACATCACCTGGTGCAGCACACTGACTATTGCTCAACTGTATTCTAAGAGTCATTTGCAAGCATGAAGTTACCACATCCCCTCCCATTATTTCCTGCCTCCACTCTGTTTCCTTGCTGACACCATTTGTGCAAGGAGCACAGAGCTATTGTTCAGCTCCTGGACCTTCTATACAAGATTCAGAAAGACAGAGTGGGCCAGGATATGGGGACATAAGCCTTAGGAGATGTGGACTCTCTAACTAGAAGAGTGGCGCTCCAGTAAGGAACATATCTGAAACTCTACATAGTCTTCAATACAGTCTGTAGACACAGACTTGCCTTTCCTTTGGTGCAAGGATAAGCTGCTGAGAAGGAAAACCCTGCTTATCTTCTTTGTTCTCCATCCCTCCTTTATTCTGCTTCTTCCCTTCAATTTCATTTAGTTTTCACAGTCACGATCAGATTTGCTGATATGACAGCAAGCCATTCCCATTTTTTTGGTGGATTAGTTTTAAGTTGTACCAGCCAATTGATCAAACTTAACCTTTTGCTGCACAAACACTTAACCCATGTGAAGCAGTGGTGGAAATAAGCAAGGTGGAAACAGCTGCAACCCACAGTTACACTGAATCAAGTATAACATGAAACCAAGTCTTTCGGACGCACTGACCAACCACAAAAACACTGCTCCACATTGTCAGAGGCAAGAGGGAGCAGAACAACTTCCTTTAGCAGTAGCTTCATTTTAGACTAAATTATGCCACTCCTGAGATACATATCACAATTGTCAACAAGTGTTAGAGGCCATGCAGTTGCACTTCCATGAAGTGATAGCCCAGAAAGCTGGAACCCAAGATAATTCCAGAGATTCATGGATGAAGATAATTAGGCTGGATACTCCAGACCAAGCATTCTAGGAAGCAGATGGGTCTGGTAGGTTGCTGTTAAACTGTGCTAAGACAGTGAGCATCCAGCTTGCTTGGTATTGGTAAGATCTCTGATGTAATAACACAGCTAATGAGACAAAGCTAGAAACTAAAAACTATTTATTAAATTTCTTTGATTTCCATTTTGAAAGAAAAGCTGTGCAGTACAGTTAGATTGCCCTGAAAAAAAAATTCTTGAAGTTCCAAATATTCTGAATTCCTACAATGGCATGATTTTTAAAAAAAAAATCTCTGCCCCACCTCACAGGGTTTGGTATTTTGTATATGTTAAATCCATTTCAAAGACTCTGAGGAATCCTAGCAGCAAAATTAAGCAAGCCTTAATGCGTAATCACTGTTGATTGATTTGGTTTCTCCCCTGCCTGTTTTTATAAAGCTACACAAATTAGGAACACTAAGATTCAGAATACAGAAATGGGCACCTGGGTATTTTCCCAACATACCTGTCTCTACTCGTATTGTGCAAATGTGTACAAAATTCTAGGGCTCATATAAAGGGTTATGTACAACATTCCCAACCCAGGTAAAGTTCCCACTTAACAATCCCAGTCAGAGGTTTTTGCTTGAGAAAAGGCTGAGGAAAGGAATCCAAACAAATAGCTTTTAGTGCAGACAGGTTTTAGTCATCATCTTGTTTAAAGAAAAATATACCCCTCAAATATGTTAATTTCTTTGCTATAGGTACTATAAGAAAAAGAGAAGTAGCACCATAGAAAACAAATACACAATGTTTAATTATATGGAGAGTCAGCTGCAGTATTAATCAGCACATCTGGGAGACTTCCTAAGTCATGGTCATGTACACTGAAGTAAGACTGCAGATACTTACAGATTTGCATTATAATACAAAGAGTGGGCCTTCTAAAGCTGCTGTAAGAAGTACTTCTCTCAAGTTTCTTATACAATTTCAGTCAATGCTGCTTGATGGTCATTTAGAAGAAAATAAAATTGAACTCCCACATCATGAGGCACAAGAAACATTTATTTATTTTTATTTATGTAGAGCTACTTAACCATAGTTGAGGATAGAAGGTATAAGTATCTGTGGCTCACCAAACATTCTTGTCATCTTACAGTGCTCTGATACAAACATTATCTCTTTGTGAAATTTAATCATATAATTGTGCTGTATAACTGAACAGATCATATAATCAGTCCCACATTATTCATAGGACTAAGTCTGGTAGCTGCCAAATGCCCAACTGTCAGCTTTCAATATGCAATATGCTCTATAGCTGTACCCACTGAAACGAGTGCAAATTTAACTTGTTTGGGTATGTGGAATCAGAGTCCTGTGAACATTAGTGCCAATGTCTGTTATCTCTGGATGTCAAAGGGAGGAAAAGAAAACCATCTTTCTTATTATTTTGTATTTCACCTTCTTCCAAGCCATCCAGGCACTATCAAGCAATTTCTTCTGCTATTGAATTGTCTGATTCTTATCTTTTGGCAAGTAATAGGTGGGATGGGCTAAGAGTTTCATCTTAAGCAGATGCTGTAACTGGATTTAAAACAATCACTGTTCTAGTTCGCATGATTTTTAAAGCTCAGCATTAAACAGCATATTACTACTTTTTATCTGAAAGTAGTAATTTAGAAGAAGCATGAAGAATTTAAGTTCTGAGCATTTACATTAGATTGCTAATAGATTTTCAAAACCAAAAATAAGCCTGCAGTACTTTTCATGCTATAAAAAGCATGTTGTCCATTTTGAGATGGAGAAACAGTCTTGAAAGGAATTTATTTCTTATTAAGTGTTTATCCATGTGAAACTACAGTTACCTATCAAATTTGATTATAACCAGATCTTATTTGTTGCTTTTATTCCAGTAATTTTTAACAGGACAATGTCTGTGGTTTCCTGTATTCCTCCTGTAAGTTGTTCATCACACTAGCATATTTCCACTCAGTGAAGAACCCTTTAAGATTTTACTGTAGTACATAAATGCTAGTTTTCCTATAAAGGGGGTAAAAGGGAACTTTTCAAGAAGACTTTGAAAAATACCCAGCACTTCCAACAACTCTAGAAACAGGAGTGAACACAGCATTAATTTAAATACACACTCGGGACACGTGGAGAAGTCTGAAAAGCAGCAGCCTACACTGGTGCCTGAGGCACCTGGCTGGCAGGCTATCCACCCAGCCTCATCCCTCCTCATACAAAGACACTTTCCAACTTTGGAAAGCCTAGCTGAACAGCAGCATAAACCAGAATATTTAAAAAAGAAGCTCAGGGTAACCAGGGAAGCCCAGCTAGAAGAGGGTTTATACACAACTCCACTCACCATGCTCCTGCAGCTTGATCCTCAGGTCTGGGGCTCCTCACTGGCAACTGTTTTCCCCAATTAGCAGAAAGTATTTTCAGGTGCCAGGTAGCTCTTTTACACACTTGCATATGCACGTACGTACTTACACACATACACCCTTCACACTGGGTGCCTGCCCCTCGCCTAACCACATGCAGGCCCCTGGCTTGCTCTGCCCCTCACAGGTGCTCAGGAGTTCCCTCAGGAAAGCACCACCCTCCTCCTCAGCTGCTGTCTGAGGGAGCATAACAGAGCTGCACAGATACAATCATCTCACCTTCACCTTCTTTCCACTTGTCTGCTTGGTTTATGTGGCCCTTAGTCAGGGCTGTGCCTCCGGCATGTTTGTGTAACTGCTTGGAGATGATGAATCTGGGAAAGGGGACATGCAGAAAGGCAAGGCACAAGAGCGGAACAGGCCGCACAGGCTTCAGGGCCAGGCAGCAGTCTGGTATTGGGCTCATTCATTTCCAAACAGAGCAGCAAACTTCTGTAAGTCATTATGTATACATGTGATTTGAGGTATTGAGTAATCTTGTGGATTTTGAAGAAGGTAAAATTGAGTGTATAACACTGGGAGCAACACCCAATGCAGGAAGGGTTTATCTAGATCCCCATAGGTGGTATTTGTATTCCTTGCCTCAGGAAGTGTCAAAGCATGGTAGTTACTAGAATTAAGAATAGTTAAAGAATGCTCAAACCCCACGGTCATCTTTTTGCCACCCTCTGCTACAGCAGCATTCCCACGTGGCAGTTCTCCTCAGATTAACCAGTGCTCCACACCACTGGCCGGCAGCTGCCCATGGCCATGAGCTGCCTACAGGGATGATGAACTGTTTCATGCCTTGCTACCTAGCAAGAAAACTCCCTTACCTTGTCTCTATTCATTTCTTCCCTGTCAACATAGCCATTCACCTTTCTTGTACCTCAACAGCATCTCTTTGCACTGTTTTCCAAGTTACAACTCTTTCTAAAAACCTGAAGTGTGTTATACATTTTAATCCAAAACCAATTATCACAGCACTCAAATGTCTGCAATACATCTCAGTACTGTGAATTTCAGCAGAAATGAAAATTTATTCCAATGTCAAGAGAGCACATACAATCCACCTATAGTTTATCCTCAGGTTACTAAGGATCCATGAAATATTCTCAGGCATGACCATGCAAACTGTCCTTTAAAAAACTCTTATTTTAACAGAAAGTAAGGAAATAACTCTGCATAGACATCTATAGGTCCCTGACTGCCCTCTACAATTTACTCCAGTCAACAGAAGATAAGCAAATAACTATAAAACTGTCTTGGTAGCAATATGCCTACAATTCTCCTGATCAATATTTGCCGGGTAGTCTGGACAGACTCTAAAAATCCAAGAACTTGATGGACCTTAAGGTGATGCGTAACCATTTGCAAGAAAACAAGCAGTCAATATTAACATTTTATTTCAAAAGACTGTGCCCTAACCATTTTATAAAGGGAGCCAGCAAAGCATACAATTTCTTGACTAATCTAAAAACCTCCTAATGACATCTGTGGATACTCAATCTCACTGACAGAGCAGTTGGGCCAGCAATGATTCATTAAGTTCTCAGGGCACCACTGAGATAAAGCAGTCTCTCTCACCCAGCTTAGCTTCATTTATAACCTCAGATGGAGAGCCTGTGGTAACACATAGCTTTCAATGCGTTGCTCCTTCGCTTCAGTGTGCTCCAACCACTGCCACCCAAGGGTACGGATCCCATTCGGCATGGCAACCATTTCCTCTTTTGGATGTGCTGTTACAGCAGCAGAGAATAAAAGTAATGGGAAACTATGGAAGATACCATGCATAATGGGGTAATGCCACAGTGAAGCAAAGAAAACTCCTGCTGCAGATTCTCTGTATGTAGACACTGGTTCTCCTGAAAGCATTTGCTTTACGTTCTATTGTTTCCATTTCTCTCTAGATGAAAGTTAACTGTAATTCTTATTTGCAATGCTTTCAGTGTGCTGGGCTCTTTCTAATTATTTGCTGTTATGTGACATCATCTATTCACCACAAGCAACGTGCATACTAGGATGAATATAAATAGAATTCTTAAAATTCTCCAGCACTACCTCCTGCTTCCTCCTTTACCATTTCTCAGGAGGTGTGGTAGCTTTTAAATGTACTCTGGAAAAAACATAACCAATTGATTTTATGTTGAACAAAACAGGATTAAATGATTTGCTGCAAGCCACATTTGCTTGCCAAATTTTTCAAGGTTGTTTTGTGTTATTAAATGTATTATATTATTTATTTTTGACAGAACACAAAATAAATTGTAAAATAACAGCTAGGTGGACAGGAAAACAAATACTTTGTTAAAGGAGGGCAGACTTATAAGCAGAATAGTTCAACTTAAAACTACATTCTTTGGGGTTTTTTTGCGAGGCCTCTTCCAGAATAAATTCATATATTTATGTTAACCTTCCTGAGATCTCACATACATACTTGCAAGTTATATTTCAATCAATTTTCTATACAATCAAGAGATTATATCTTCTATACTACAGCAGCTTTATTACCAAAATTGCATGTTCCTATTTGGCCATTTTAACTGCAAAACTGTTTTTATTTTCATAGATTGGATGTAGTATTGTGTTTAACACAGCAATATGTGACAAGGTAGAACCGAAAGCTATCATTATAAATCAGAATACAACACAAGAGTTTATAAACTATTCTTTCTTCACAGCCGCCTTCTATCCTGGCACAAACTCAATTTTCAAAAACATATTCCAGAATCCTGGAACACGAGCATGTATGTGGGAGACTGGTGGCTCCGATGACACATTATTTCTTTACTTGATTTAAAATAATGTACAAATATTTATTTGCAATCCTGCTTGAGCCCCTGGAGCTCTATAGCACCTTGTGTTTAACTGCCTAATTTGAAAGGATTTAAGGGTTTAAAAAGGCATATTGTGATCAGGACTGAGCAGATTCTGAATTTGGCTTGGAATCAGGAGCCAGCTCTAGTGACCATTACTTCTCTCATCATATGTTAAACTGCTCACCTCATCATGGTTTCATTTTCCCCATCCTTTTCCCTCTCCACACACTTCAACCTCCCCCCCCACCCCCAAGAAAAAGTATTGCTTTCTTTTGAAAAACCTGAGGACTCACCAGTTTTGCCCAGGTCAACTAGCAGCCCAAAGCCACATTGCAATTAGTGGGTCAGGCTAAGGTCTGTTCCCTGCAGCTAGGACACTTGCTGCGTACACAGAACTAACTCACAGATGTCAAGTGGGCTTTCAGCTGCAGAAAGAGTGAAGAATTACAGCTGGAAGGGGAAAAGCACAAGAGGTAAGATGGTATTCCTTCTTGAGTGAGTGATTTAAAGAGTCTGTCCATTTCCAAACGTGGTTTCTTTTGGAAAGATTTTGTCAAGAGCCTTTGGGTACAATAACTACTACCAGCAATCACTGCACAGACACCAAAACAAAGCTACCATGACATAAAACTTCCCTATGAATTACTACCCAGGTGATCATGGCACTGTAAAAGATCACAAGTGTAAGGTTGAGTGAGGCATTTCAGAAACATTTGGTATATGAGTGGGATTTCTTGCCACTCCAACACAGCCTTTCAAGCTTATTCAATAACAAGGACAACTATTCTCAACTGCATAAATCGTCTGTCATTCAACATAAAAAAAAAAAGCTATTAGCAGTCTTTTGATTATTATCATTGAGTTTTAACTCATTATGAATCAGTAGCAATACAAGGTGATTATCAGTTTTCTGTATCATCCAGTGCTAAGTAGTTTTGGACTGAACACCACTGAGCTGACATAATGGGATTTGTATATGCAGTGATGGCTGCATTTGCCTCTTTAAATAAATGAAGCCTCAATAGAAGATTATGGGAATACAGAAAAAAAATAATTGAAACAAGGCCTCAGGGAGCTTTGAACAGCAGGAGATTATTATCAAACATTTTTAAAGAAAATAATGAAAGCTTAGAAACAACTGATTTCCTTCTTATTCCCTTTTACACATGGAAAACATATATACTGTTTCTTTATTCCTGTCTAACCATTCTTTTTAGATCCATGGACTATGCTTACGTAATGCATTACTATACCAACATACCCCAAGTACCTTAAAAGATGGGAAATATATTTCCATGTAGATTCCTGAAAGTAAAGCACTGCTAATGTAAGTTATTTTCTACACAGTACTTATTTCTAACAAGCTGTCAGCTATTCCACTATGTGTCTCCCAACTATGAATCTTTCCTATACATACAAACAGCTAATCATCTGCAAAATTGGTATCCTTGTTCATACTGCATTCTGCACTAAAATGGCACGACCTGCATATATCATTGAACTGAGGAAGTAAATCTCCAGCTTTCTTCAGCACAGTTATGTCCATGCCTCTCAAATCAACTATCACATTGCTTAATTGCTCTAAAAATGAACCATTGCAAATGTAACATTGGAGAATGACTAAGAATTAAGAAACACATGCACAAATAAAAATCAGTCCATCCATCCATCAGTAAATATCCTTTGGCCAGTTAGATGTATTACACTATAGACCTAAAGATAAAATTTGCAAAGCTCATGTTTTATAAAATTATAAAAATACTGAAATTCACAGTTAAAGATAATTTAATCTGCTCCATACACATTACTTCTATTCTTAAAATATATTTATGTGCATTTTAGAAGAGACTGATAGATTTTAAAACAAAGAAGTGTCCTCATTTTCATTGCAAATCAAGTTTTTCTGTTGATGGCTATGACGCTTGGCTGCTTTTTATGCATCACTTTTTTGGTAGTAAAAAAGCAAGTTATGCACATCCATCTCCCTTTTTGGTGAAATACTGTTTAGGATTGTCTCAATAGTGTGTCCTAGATCTTTGGAAACATAGCTGTAAAAGCAACATTTTTTAATGATTTGCTGACATGATACAAAAACGTTCAACTTTCTAATTAGATGTTGTCTGATTGCGACGTTGACACAACTGCATGCTCAAGGCAGGACAGCTGAATATGACAGTCAGTCATGTAGAATATATATTCAGTGGTAAAAACTAGTGAAAGTTAAAGTTTGTAGTGATGAAATAAGAACTGTTAGGAGGATTCTTACAAAAATTAGCAGCTGTATTTACACTTGCAGGAACATATTCTAGTTTGTCATAACTGAACCATCGGCTTTGGTTTGGGGGTTTTATGGAGCATATATAATAGCACTGGAACATTTCCCAGAAAGTTTTTAGGACCTGACACCAGAAACATTAAAAAAATAATCTAAGGACTTTGTTGATTAATCATAAAATACTTTGGGAATTATGTTTCTGCAAGATGATAAACCAATGCTATATTTAAGGGCTGAGTCAAGCCCAAGAAACTGTGTTCAGGCTGAAAAAGAAATGCTGAAAACTTTTGAGTACTTTCATGAATACAGAAAAGCCAAAATTGGTCAGTAAAGAAACGGACTACAAATCATTGGAAGCTACATTATAGAATCCACTGTGCAAAGCACCACCTACACATCAACAGAGGATTGCAAAATTGCAGGAGCATTTGTCAAATATGAAATACTTCCCCAGTGAGCAACTTCATGTAGTGGGCACATTTTCAATAGCACCTATAAACACTGGAATGAAGGATATGTAGAGTGTTTGAAACCGGTATAAAAAAAAAAAAATACTCTTACTCCTAAAACACGATAAGATGATATAGGATCACAAGCATTTCAGAGGGCAAGATGATCTTGATAAATTGAAGAAACAGATATAAGCGAATAAGATACAATATTATATTGAAAAGTACAAAGTATTGAACTTAGGTAGGAATAATCTGGTGCACAGAGCACCAGGAACAACTGGTTAAGCAGCACTGAATAAAATCTGGGTTTACAGCAATCTACAAACTAAATGAGAATCAACATTATCCTTTTTGGTTTATTTTGTGGAGTTTTTGTTTGTTTTGTTTAAATAGGGTAGTGTCTTACTAAATGTGTTGGTCTCTTCTCCCAAGTAAGAAGTGATAAGACAAG